>NC_080054.1:23149079-23159773 GCF_026212465.1 Amaranthus tricolor | reverse complement strand
CAATCATCTAGAGTCGCTGGTTGGTCAAACTAGTTGGTAGATTTTGGTATAGAAATTGAACCACGCACTGCTATCAAAGCTCAGGCTCTTGCTGGCTTTATTACCGAAACAACAGGAACCACTTCCAATGATTTCAAACCAAGAGTGAAAACTATATGTCGATGGCTCGTCCACCAAATCCTCTAGTGGAGCGGGCATCATCATCATCATTTCATTGACTAGAGTAAAGAGTAAAGATGGAACACGCAGTACGCTTCAAGTTTGTAGCCTCAAATAATGAGGCGAAATAGGAAGCACTGCTCTTGGGCATCAACATTTGCTGCAACTCCGGGGCTCGAATGCTCTCAGCTTACTCAGACTCATAGTTGATAGTTGGTCAAGTCAATGGCGAGTTTGAAGCCAAAGATAAAAGCATGAGGATGTACTTGCAAAACGTGAAGCCATGGTTAAAACAATTTGAACAATTCAGCTTTTCTCATATTTCCAAGTCCGAAAATGCTCAGGTTAATTCATTGGCCAAATTGGCTAGTTCAGCCGATGGTCCTAAAGCTCGCAACATCACATGCATCTTACCTAACCCTAGCATAAATCAAGCAATCACCATGGTAGATAGAACCGACACTTGGATGGATCCATTTGTCAAGTATTTTCAACAGGGAACATTACCTGAGGATCCAACTCTCACTTCCTTGTTCCTTAAAAAAGTCAAGTGGTTTGAGTTCCATGAAGGCACCCGTTACAAAAAGTCATTCATTCACCCTCTCCTAAAGTGTGTGACTCCCGATGATGGTAATTATATTCTTCGAGAAATCCACGAGGGAGGATGTGGCATTCACTAAGGTGTCAGAACAATCATCAACAAGGCCATAAGAAGTGGATACTATTGGCCAACTCTGAAAGAAGATGTTGAGTCTTTAGTTCGATCTTGTCAAAAGTGCTAGTTTTTCGCTGAAGTTCCAAGGAAACCTTTAAATTATTTGTCCACGATCCAAGTTGTGCTCCCTTTTGACAAATGGGGACTGGACCTACTAGGACCCTTTCCCCTGCAAAGGGCCAGAGGAAGTTCATAATTGTGGTCGTAGATTATTTCTCCAAATACGTAGGAGCTGAACCATTTAGTACAATCACTGACAAGCAAGTATGTCAATTAATTTGGCACAACATAATTACAAGATATGGCATCCCTAGAACCATCGTAACTGATAATGACTAACAATTTATATGTAAGAACACAATTGAATACTGTGACACGTTCAAAATTCAAATAAGATTCAATTTTGTATCAAGGCCACAAACAAACGGCCAGATCGAGTCAGCAAACAAAATCATCCTAGCCAAAGGAACTTGGGACGAGGAGTTACCCAGAGTTTCCAGGAATCAAACCTGAAACTTGAGTTTTGCACACACTGAAGCCAACCAACCAACTGTGTTGTACTGGTTTTGTGATATAATATGAAATCTTTAATATATATTGTTAAGGCAAAAAAATACTCCTAAATACTAACCACATACGATTAGAGCATTAACTACGAATCACCTCTAGCTGACTGTCGAGAATTACAAATTTTATTAAATGATGTATTTTATTAAATTTACAAATTTTAAAGTAGATTGTTTTTGATAGAAATTTTAATCAATAATTATTAATTAATGATATATAATTGTTTAATAGGTAGAGATAAGAGTGTCATTTATAAAAAAAATCTTTAAAAATTTCAAAAAACAATTTTCATAAGAACTATCTCCTTCGACCAACAATTTGAACAACTGATACACAAATATTCCCAAAAGAGCTAATAGTTCATCTAATCTACAAATTGAAAATATTGCTTTTTTGTATTTATGATTTTTTAATCAATAATTATTAAGTAATGAAATCTTACCCTTATCAAAGGAAGCTACGGCCAATGAAATCTTTGCCTAAAAAAGACAAGTAACAAGACAAGTAAGTGCAAGAAAAATGTCAAGACTAATAACATGAATAAAAAAAATAGATAGCAATCATTAAGGTAAGAACAATAAGCAAGACAGAGGCAACTGCATGTTTAGAACATGATGCTCATATATTTCTTATCTTATCCTTCTTAGGGTGTCCACACATCCACCTTAATATTTATATTTTTGCACATTCTGCTCATAAACTAAGTAGAATTTACGTTTTCATCTAGTTGGGAAACTCATATCGGACATCACTCTAGTGGTTGCTCTCCATTTAATTCATCTCGCTGATTATTGCCGCTTGAATTCGACATTACATCTTCATCAAGTTTCCAATTACTCTAGAATACTACTGCTAAATATTTAAACTTGGTCATTTTCGAAATTACATCTTTTCCGATGGTTACCTAAAGTTCTTCCACTTGCTCTCTCTCACTAAAATTGCACAATCCTTTTCTTTCGAGAGGCCACTGTAATCCTCGAGCATCTTAATGGCTTATTGATCACTAGTCTCGACTACGATCATAATATCTTCACCAAACAACATGTATAAAGAACATTTTCATGAATAAATTTGAATAACTCATCAAGTAAAATAGCAAATAAAAAAGGTCAATTTCTAATGCAAATCCACTTTTATCAAAAATGACTCTATTATCGCTATACGTGACTAAATATTAATTGTGGCTCCATCATACATATCTTATATGCCCTTATATATAATAATGGTACTCCTTCAGCCTCAAAATTATCTCATATAATAGTCCACTCTACAATATATCTTAAGTTTTCTCTTTATCAATAAACACCCATATGAAACTTCATTCTTTCTTTTCCTCCACTTCTCCATCAACCAATATTTTATAAATTATATTGAAAGAGCATAAACAAAGAAAAGAGAGTCTTACTTATCTATAGCTACTAATTTTGTAGAGTTATATAAGGTGTGATTAGAGGGGTTACATTATACGTTCAGATTAGTTTTGGATTAAGTGTTTTAAGAAGGGTTAAAATCAAATTTTATTTTCAAATTAATATTTACATAATTTTAAATTCATAATATTCATAGATCAATTATTTATTGTCAGATATGTATTAGATTGAATTTTTTTAAAACACCTCTAGGTGTGAATTGTGATATTGTTATTTTCTTATAATATTATTTATCCTAATTAAAAAGGGCCGTTTTTGGTTTGCTAAAATAAATAAATATAATTAATATAGGAGTAGTAAACATAAGAAATGCACAGGCTTAAAAAGTACCTTAAATAATTTCAACAAATACAAATCAGATTCTACATGTTTGAAGTTCATGTGGCAATTATACTATACAGTATTAGGAGTAATTCGTATATATGCCCGTGCAATGTATAGATCTGTAAATGTAAAAACACATATAAATTTAATTTCTAAGCAATATAATCTTATATTATCATTATAAAATTCATGAAGTTTGGATAAAATGTAATAATATATATAAACAAAAAGCAATAACATGCTATTGTGATAAATTTTAAGGTAAAAATATTTTAAAAAAATCACTATTATTGAGTTGAGAAAAAGTAAAAAGAGAAAGTACAATTAAATTGCTTTATATGAAAAAAAAATTATTTTTGTTGAGATTTACTATTATCTACTAAAAACACTTTAAAATCAAGATCGCGAAAGAAACTTTTATTTCATTGATAATCACAAAAATGAAGAAAATAATTTTCTTAAAAAAACTAAATATCAGTAGCTTTACGAGAAATATGGGTTAAAGAATAAATCTTTTAAGTCTTTTTTTTTAGTTGAGACACTAGTACACATGGAAAACAAATTTAAACAAATAAAATAATGTATAATGAGAAATGATAAAGAAAAAAAGGCTAGAAAATGAAAAAAAAAAAAAGTGTGTTCCATTAATGGGAAAGAATACTTCCTTTGTTCCAATATAGTCGCAACGTCGGAAATACAAGCATTGTTTATTTATCTCATTTAATTTGTGATTAATTTGTAATCTATAAGTTAAAATATAGTCAAGTAGGATCTTATTTAATTCGTCTTGATGCAAAAATTATTTATATTAAATTTTAAGAATTTTTTATTATACATAATTATAGATATTAAGAATTAAATTAATGCATTGAATTGCGTGAAAAATAAACATTGCAAGTATTTTGAAACGGTGAAAATATTCAATTATGAAAAATTCTCCTACTATCTAATAAAGAAACTTTTGACTTCAACTTGTAAGAGAAGTTTTCTAAGAGAGTAAATTTTAAGATACAATCATAGTTGACATTTATTGGAAACACATTAGCACTTAATAGTCAATAGATTTTCGGCAAATCATCATATATTATGAGGCTCTATTTGAAATTTTACAGCAGTTTTATTATATTATATAATTATAAACATAAATCAAATGACTTTAAAAAATTAAAAAAAAAAAGAAGAAAACCACAATAAATGGAACCAACCCTGAATATTGTGATTCTTATGAATATCAAGATCAGTTGACTATAACTTTGCTCAACAAATACATATTAAGTGCTTGCTTCCCACTTTTGTAATTGCATGCTTGCTCTTTGAGCCTATAATTAAAGGTATATCATAATAAAAGTGTTAGAATCTTCTATTATTACCGATATCAAAATACTTAAAATTGATCAACATTGATAAAAACTCATAACATTCAAGGATTAAATTAAATAAATAAATTCAAATAAATAGAAGATCTACTTAGAAGCTTAAAGAAGGTGCACTACCAAAATTAATTGGTAGAAAAAAATTATCGTGAATAATACAAATTTTCATTAATTTTCCTACAATAATATTAATTTTTGATTAACCATAATTAATATCATCTTAGAGGTGTTAGCCTAGAATAATAGAAGTAATAACTTTTATTTAAAATAGATTATTTGACAAAAAAAAAAGATAAATTAATAGTTAAACAAAAGATGATATTATTCTTAGAAACTAACAAATCTTTTTAATAGATAATTAATTCTAAATTAAAAATGTTCCAAAGATATTTATATTTTATATATAACGCGTTCATAATAACAAATATATAACATATTTGTAATTGTATATGCGGCCAACTTTAATTTTTATAGTCATCTAAAATGCGATTGTACAGTACATGTACTAATATTAAAGAAATATAGGTTGTGGTTTGCCAGAGTATAGATAGATTCTAAGTTATCTTGATTATAGGGTTTACTTCACAAATTCTGGAAAGAGACACGCTCATAGTGAAACTATCTCTATTAGATCGATTTATGTACATTTAGTGTGTATAATTTTTAGTAGGTCTATTGAGATCCAAAGCCCAACTTAATTCATTAAAACACTTACTACGTGCATGCATTTAAAATAACACCTATTAAATTTTAAATAGGTGTTTTGTATACTGAAGTAGACATATAAACACTTACAGCAAATAACTTAAACACTTGCAGCGTATAACACCTACTTGACAACTTCAGCATATTTAAAGCAACTACTTGAAGTATACTAAATTGATTCTACTATAGGTATCCTAAACTTCTACCAAGTAAGTGTGTTGTTACACTATATTTTTTATATTTATATTTTTAAAAAGTCTAATTGGTCGGACCAAAAATTAGGTCGTCTCTTTAAAAGACGATCTCTCACAATAATTTATGTATAATTTTAAGGGATTTGTTTATGGTAGCAACAAGTTTTGTCAAAATGTGAGTAGTAGCACTTTTTTTTTTATTTTTCCACATGGTAGCAACATGATTTTAAGTTTATTAAAATCGTAGCAAATTCCGTTTAAAACTTCAATAGTCCGTTAACTTTTATTATTTTTCAGATTATTCATTTTTTTTTGTGATTTAAATTTTTTTATAAAATAAAAACCTCCCAAATTATCTAAAGTAGTGAACCATTGTCAATACCAATTTTGTTAAATTGAGCTGGATTTATTGCGAGTGCCAACATGTAATCGGGGAAAACATGAGATGTACACACTTTATAAATCAAGGAGATATATATCATCCCAAAATCATATGGCAATGGAAATAAGGATTCCAATAACTTATAAAGTGTGCACACCATGTTCAATTTTTCGATGTAGGATAAATCATCCCAACACCCCCTCACATGCGAATCTCGTCAAGTTCGTATGTGGGAGTAATCGAATTAAGCTAGGAATGTCATTCTTTTCGGACCTACTATTTTTAATTTTTTGATCGAATCATCGGCTCGAATACCAAAATTAAGTTGAACTTATTGTGAATTTCAGCACATTAGCGGGGAGACACGAGGTGCAGACAATTTATAAGTCAAGGAGATATATATTATCCCAAAATCATATGGCTATGGGAAGCTAGTCTCCAATAACATATAAAATGTGTATACCATGTTTAATTTGTCAATGTGATTCCAACAACTCCACCTGCGAACCCCAGTCAAATTCGTATAGTTGAAGCCTCTGAATATCCTATATACTCTAACACACTCAAAACTTCGCCATTGCCGTGTCTTCATCTTTTCCGAGTGCTGGATGCATCTTGAACCCCAAGTGTGTGAATCCCATTATTTCTTTAATATCGACCCAAAATCCGTGATTTTTTTTCTTCTTCCCTCTCAAATAAGTTTCTTATGGGTCTTATTAGTGTTTTAATCTCTTTTCGATTGAATATGTACTGAATGTTAGAATATTAAAAAAAAAAAAAGATGTTTGAATTAAAAATCAGAGTTTTTGTGTTTGTTCATTTTGTTTGGCTTGTTGATGCATAATTCAAATTGTTGTGTATTTTATTTCTAAAATTTAGAATCATGTAATGATGTCCCTGGTTTCCTGCTCATGAATTTGAAATTGTACTTGTTGTTGATGATTGTATGTGTTTTGGCTTTAATTTATAGCATTAATCTAAATTTAGGATCCGTTTGATAGGTGATAATAAATGTTGGTAGTGGAAATAAAAAGGTAGTGTAATTTTGTTGAAAAATCTCTTAGCTACCTTGACGGTCTAACTTGTCCAGCTTCAATCATCTTCTTTTCTTCGTAAAGTTCATTTTAATGCATCATTGAGAGAGATGGTGTTAAGTGGTAATGAAAATTTATTAAACAAAAGAAAATTTGTGATCAAAATTTTATTACTATAGAAGTAATATAGAACTTTTGATGAAAGTTTTATTCACATTACCACTATTTAGTAATTAATACCACTGACTAAACGTATGGTTAGGGTGATATGAATTAGATGAAATTCCATGAAACAGAGGTTCGCTCTGATCCGGAGGCATGCTGAAGCTGTGGTTGATGATGAGTTTGTTTTCCCGATTTTGTTGAGTAATTAATGATTCGGAGCCATCAGTGTCCGGATGGCGGAAGCAACTATTTAGTCATGAAACGACACCTTGGCTGGGCTACAGCCTACAGGAGAAGCAAGACAGAACTTTTTGTGTTTGATGTGAAATAAGAATCAATAGAATTGAATCCAGATTTGATGGAAGTTGTTTATCTTTCTATGAATGAAGCTAACATTGTGTTTGATTTGTGAGGATATACAAGAGCAAGGTGGTAGTGACGCTGGTAATTGGGTGAATTTTAAGTGGTATTTTCTATTTAGGGTGAGGATGTCTTTTGGGAATTTTTTTTTTATAAAAAATTTTAATCACACTAATAAAAAAAATTAATCTGAAAAATAATAAAAGTTAACGGATTACGGTTTTAATAAACTCCAAACCTTGCTGCTACCACGTGGAAAAATTATTAAAAATTGCAACCACTCGTGTTTTGCCGAACGTCGTTACTATCATATAGAATTTTACTAATTTTAAAGCAATTAATTTAGAAAAATAAATTAATTATATAGATAGAGTTGTTACCTCTTTCTCCCAATCACATCGATATGTGATAATAGCTAATATCATAGTTTGAATAGTGGTTCCTCCAAAAATCATTCCAATCCAAATACCCTATAATCAACTTAAGATGATAAATTAAAGTAATAATCAAATTTTTAAAAAAAAAATAATTAGAGGATTGACGGAGAAAAAAAAAACTTTACCGTAATTCCAAGATTAAATTGCAATCCCATCAAAAATCCAAGAGGTACACCAAGCAAATAGTAGCATCCCAAATTCACGTAGGCCACTGTAGTTTGCCATCCTGATCCTACGGCAACACCTAAAAGCAATGCCACAGATTAAATTAATGTACGTTTCGTTCGTTCGTTTGTTTTTTATTTGTTTATGTTTTTTTTTTTTTTTTTTTTTTACTTTTACGCAGACTTATACAAGTATCAACGTAATAGACATGACTTCAATAGTGAATCTAGATTTTAGAGTTTTATGAGGCATTAACAAATGAATGAAATTTTGACAGAGTTTCATTTGTAAAATAGACGAAATATACATCCTTGTCTCAACAATTTTATAAAAAGTCTATTAAAAGTCTTCACATCTTAGAATCGCTCGTCGTTTCTCACATTACTAATGAAATTTTTAAGTGATTAGTCAAAAATCATAAATCAAGATCGCAAGGGCAGAACATCATAATTCAAGATCACATGATAATTGTAATTTTGTGAACCAAATTGAAAATATGTTTAACTATTATTCATTGACTCAAAATACCTTTAACTAATATTTAACTCTGTATACACAAGTATTGAAATACTTAATCTTGTATATTTTCAACTATTATTCACTAATTTAAAATATCCAAAAACACAACTGGTTGAAAAATAATATACATAGTATTTAAGGCTAAGTACTCCAATACTTAACTTGGAGGTATGCAAGGCTATATAATAGTTTGAAAAGTAATAATTGAAAGTATTTTAAATTGATGACCAATACTTCAACATATTATTTACGAATTTTCTTGTATGTAAAGCATGATGAGTTTTATTTGATAATGAAAAAAATATATATTGTTTTTGTTTAAGGGTTTTGTTTAAGGGTTTATAGATGGACCAGACAAATAAAATGATGTTGGTAATTAAAATATAACTCTTTTTACCATAAAATGAAATGGTACAAATATAAGAAAATGGTCTTATTTATATAATTATAAAGTAAAAAAAAAGGTGCTTTAGTAATTTTTTATTTTTCCAATATAATTATAATGATCTCCAATTATAACAAACTAGGATAGAAACTAGTGCATAAATATGTTAATATTTTAATAAAATTTTAGACTAATAAAAATATTAATTTTCTGTCATTTCGGTTTTAAAGAACAATTGATGGAAAAAGGGCAATTATATACTTCCAATAATTTTCTAAATTGCAGTATAAATGGAATAAATGTAATTTATTATGCAGTATAATTTTCTACATAGTACATCATACATTTCGCAGTATACTTTTTTAAACAGTACATCATATATATCACAGTGTAATTCCAATAATTTATCAGAAAATATATAATTTTCTACACGATACATCATATAATTCCTAGTATAATTTTTTAAACAATACATTTATATATAATAGTGTAATTGGAATAATTGTACTTTATTACATCCATTAAAGAATAAATTTTTTCAAAAATGCATATTCGTAATATATGGTAACTCCAAAAATAAATGTCAATCAGTCAAATTTCATTAATAGCGTCATATGAAAAAAAGATAAATGGCATGCTCAAAATCAAATTGCCTTATGCTATTATACAATAAAATTAATTGAATGTATGATTGTCTTATTTGTATATTGTTGTTTAAACTTATCTAAAAAAAATATTATGTTGTTTTAAATTTCTAGATCATGAAAAATAAAAACATATAATTATACACAATTGCATTTCATATTTTAATTTAATTATACTTAAAACGTAGATCATTATTCATTCATACATTAATAACACACATTGTTGTATGACACGGTCTTTGAAGATGCGCCGTATAATTAGGTTAAATAGTTCATCTAATACATATTATGAGAATATAAACTCTTTGTTTGAGATTGTTTCACTGAGAAATGGTCTCTCACAAAAATATTTCGATATATAATTACTCATCTATACTCCATTGTCACTCTTTTACTAAACACAAAAAAAAACATCCAGCCTAAACACTAATTTTTTATTGAGGTTGTCTCATCATAAGACAATTTCAATTGAATCTGTCCAAATCATTTTAAAAATAACCATTCCCTGTACAAGTGGGGATTCAATTGTCTTTATATTTTTGTGTATTTTTACTAATAGACTACTTATATAAACCTGTTTCACAGTTAAACAATCTCATACAAAACTTACTGCATTCTAAATAACAAACCCAATCCCGCTCCTCTACTACAATACCAAACGTCTACTAACATTAGCTCAAGTCCAACACATTCTCATTTTTTGGCCCACAAATTAAAACCAAATATTTCTCCTTATTTATTTTCTATATTAAGTGAAAACACCGTCTTAAATAGCGTTT
The DNA here is from genome assembly GCF_026212465.1 of Amaranthus tricolor. Lineage (NCBI taxonomy): Eukaryota > Viridiplantae > Streptophyta > Magnoliopsida > Caryophyllales > Amaranthaceae > Amaranthus > Amaranthus tricolor. The sequence goes on along the minus strand of NC_080054.1, from coordinate 23,149,436 downwards.
TTCCTTTGTTAACCCAAAAACCAACTTCCTAGCCCATTTGGATTTAAAATTGCTGTCTTAGACAACGTGTTTGATTGAAGTTTATTTTTACAAATATTTTTACGTGATATTCACTTCTCTATATATTTTCAAAAAAAATAAAAAAAAAAGATGCTTTGAATTAGGCAAGAGGTGTGTTGATCAACGCAAGAAGGTACATAAGGGATACCTTGAACGAGAATTTGAGGATTGAGAAGCAGGAATGATGTCGTGATTGTGACAACTAGCAACAGGATCCAGTGATAGGAGTTGGACAAATGCTCGTTCAAGCACCTTAATGCAAGACAATTACACATGATTTTTGAGGGGCAAGTTGTC
>NC_080054.1:22874079-23139079 GCF_026212465.1 Amaranthus tricolor | reverse complement strand
TGAACATGTAGTAATAAAAATTATGTGATGTGCTTGTGTGAAATTATCTGAGTATTGATTGAATGACCCTGATAGTAAGGTAATGTCGAACCATGGACCGGCATGTAAAATCCCGGCGCCCGTGTTAGCCGACACGTAAAATGCGATGTAAGACAGGGGGTTAGCTACCTATCCTATAGAAGCTCGAGCATAATTGTATTGGAGGGGTGACGACTCCCACCACATTTAAATGTAACTTTTCGGCCCTAATCTAGCCAGACTCTTACATATATCAGGTGTCATATTGTTGCGCTTGTTGATCAGTGATAAACTTGATTACTGTTGATGCTATGAGGCATGGTACGATTATGAGTATTAACCAACTGAACTTGCTTAAGTATTAAGATTACCAAATTGTATAAGTAGCAGTAACGTACTTATGCCATGGTTGAAAATGGTATCTTAATGACTTAAAAGTGTGGAACAATAAAAGAATAAGGTAAAAGTATACAGTGATGTCAATTAATTATAAGTTCGTACTCTAATTATTATTTTGTAAATTTAGTGTATTATTTCCGTATTTTGAGCTGGATAGGGAGTTATATTCGACGTTAAGCGCTGACCGATTCAATCGGCTGTCATCCGTATTATGGATGGCAGCATGTTGCAGGATTTAGTTTCAGGTTCCGATCCAGGCCGCAACTACAATTTATTTATGTTATCGAGGACTTAGCTGCAAATTTTTTTTATATACTTCATGTTTGATGATTTTTGACGTATTTAATTTTAATTATTGTGTATTTTTGGAACGAACAATACGTACTTTTTTTCTTTTCCTACTTTCATGTAATATTTATCATATCTAATAAAAAAATTTTTTAGTTTTAAAGGTTTTTAGCAGATCGGCATTTTCAGACTTCTGCATTATTTTGTAAAAATTTTCATTAATGTTAATTACGTATCGAGAATACCGCTCCTACTACATATTCTCTAGGTCTTATTTATTTATTAACATTTATTAGGGATAATAAAATGAAAATCGTTTTTTCATGAGTATTTTTAGAGATATATATTTTATGTAAGGGGTACTCGTACTTTCTAAACTCTAGCTTTTTAAATGACAGACAATTTGTACTCCAACCACAGAATATGTACTTCATCAAAATGACACAGAATAACCCTAAAAGGCTGAATATGTACTCTGATTTTTAATTTTCACGACTTGAACTGGTTTTCACCGTGATCTTTTAATATATTTTAGGGAAATTTCATATGGTAGCATTCAGCTTTCATGAAACGCCAGTGGTAGCAGTTTTGTAAGATTTTTCCACATGGTGGCATTCAGTTTATGCACTATCTAACTATCGCAGCATTTTTCGTTATTTTCTTGTTAATTTTCGTTTAATTCATCATTTTGTAAGATTTTTCCACATGGTAACATCCATTTTTTGCTCTCAAATGTGTTGTAACAATTAAATAGATATGTATTAGCGCATGGATTGCTCCTTTTGAACTTATGAAATACACCTTTTGAGCTTATAAAATGCACCTTTTGAATTATAAATTAGTGTTTGTCATACACCTTTTGAACTTTATAATGCCAATAATTTGAATGAAAATAAAATTGTTACAACATTTAAGAGCGTTGATAAATTAATCGGTAAATCAAAAGTTAAAATGGTGAATCAAACATTTGAAAGCAAAAACTGGATGCTACCATATTGGAAAATCTTACAAAATAATGAATTAAACGGAAATTAACAAAATTTAATGGAAAATGCTACGACAGTTAGATATTGCATAAACTGGATGCTACCATGTGAAATTTCTCTATATTTTAAAATACCATACTCATTATATGTCATATTTTACTTGTGGTAAATAAAATTTTAACAAACATAGAAATTTGGCCATAAAAGATGAGTAGGGTATGACAGAGTCATAAAATTAAAATTGAATACTTTATGAATCATATAGTTAAGGGAAATTCCACGTAGTAATTTTGAGGTTTTAGGTTTTTCTTGTGGTAACCAAAACTTTTAAGAAATCCACACGTTAACTCTGAGGTTTACCAAATTGTTCTACCGTAACCTTTTTGCACATAAAACGTTAGCAAACATTAATTTCGAAACTTTAATGCTGTTGTACGCCTATTCATGCGATTCACCATTTCAAATACCATCCGTTGCAATCTTTTCCTCCAAAATATAAAACCCTAACTCTACCATCTTTATATTTGGGGGAAAAATATAATTTGAATGAAAAATAGTAGAGTTGGGGCATATGTTTTAGGGAAAAAAGTTGAAACTGATGGCATTTGAAACCCTAACTTCGAAATTAACGTTTGCTAACGTTTTATGTGCAAAAAGGTCACGGTGGAACAACTACGTAAACCTCAGAGTTACGGCATGGATTTTTAAAAGTTTTAGTTACCACGTGAAAAACCTAAAACCTCAAGGTTACCACGTGGAATTTCTCTATAGTTAAATATCGAACCACATACCATATTGATAATGCATCTATGGCTATTTCTGCATTCTCCAAATTTCCAGCCATTAATATCAATATTCTCTAATACCAATTCTCCAAACTGTAATAATCAAATAAACCAACATAATATTTAGAAATATTCAAAATATTTCAAACCATGAAATTTTGTAATTGAGTACCAAGTACCAACTTCACGAAAATTTTAAAATGTTTTGTTAAGATTATAAATGGTCAATTATTTAAGGTTACAAGCGATTAAATCAATTCAAAATTATAAGTAACACTTTAATGTCAATTTTAAGCGATCCCTTTAAAATGATAGATGTACATTAGGTCAGCCGTCAACCCAATAGAAATAATCTCACCACGAAACTGTATCATTTAAAATATGTGAAGTAGAAAATGAAAGATAAAAAAAATTGGAAAAACACAAGTTCATGTATGAGACAGTGTCACCGAGAGACCAAAGCGGACCCTGAGACTTGAGAAGATCGGGGCAAAATATTTATTATGAGCTCCTAATTTACTAACTATATATACTATTATAGACCCAAAACTATTAAATATTAAATCGTTATTTCTCTATAATTTTTTGGATGGGCACAGGGCATACGCCCCTCTTGCCCCCTTATAGGGTCCCCCCTGCAGACGCTTCTTATTCTTGGGTTAAATAGTCCAATAATATAAATTTGGAAAAATTACCTAGAATAATCAAACATTTTCATGATTTGCCTTGAGTAAACTTGGGTAACCCAATAACATGCTATAGTAGGTAATTTACTAAAATAGTAAAATGAAAATTGATGTAAACTTAGAGAAAAATTTAAAAAATTTATATTAAAAAATCTAAATAATAAGAACAAATCGGATTTTTTTTTCAACATTTTTTAACATTTTTTTCGATTTTTTATTTTAATTTATTTTTTTTTAAAGAAAACTTGTTATAAGTAAGTCATCAGGTTATCGGGTATACTCTAAGAAAATACTCTTCAAGGTTGGAATTTTTCATGGTTAATCAAAAAGTAAGATTATTTTACGAAAATCATAAAAGGATTGGATTATGTAGGTAATGTTTCTTATAAATAACTTTTTGCATATGAATTTCTTCTTATTTTGATATTCTCACTGTGAGCTCTTTGGAAAAAAGTTATCTAAGGAACAACCAATAGATGGTAAGACTAAAGAATTACCAAAGCATGACACCGGATGCAGCAGAAAGTTTAAGAAAGTCCCAAAGACCAGAAAATGCTTCGATAGAGAAACCAGACCAAGTAAGAGGACACCCACCAAAAGCAGTGTAACCAAATAACCCAAAAACCAAGACCCACCAACCAAAGTTCTGAGTGATGGCTACACCAATAACACCGCACTTTAACACTGAAACGAACAACCAAGACACGAATACGTGCACCAAAATTGCAACCACGGACACCCAAGCCACCACATTAGCTTTAAGTTGACGTTGTAGGAACCTTTGTAATGGGAATTGAAAGGCGTAGCTAAAGTGAAGCGGTAACATCCACACGGCCACCACCCCTGATAGCTCGGCCACTTCTTTTGGTTGGCCTAATAATTTGAGCATAGGAGATGCAAATATGTATATGGGTAGTAAAAGGATGCAACATAAAAATAGTACAATCCATGATCTTTGCATGTAAACTCCCAACATGTGGTACTTCTTTGCTCCGTATGCTTGCCCACATAACGTCTCCAATGCACTCGCCATTCCTAACTACAATTAATTAAATGATTGTACTATCATTTGTTAGTAAATGTGCTCAAAAAGATACTATTAGGGATGAAAATTTAATTTTTAACCACTTAATTTAAGTTATTTTTATAAATTAGTTTTAACGTATTCATAAATTGTGTTGAGTTTTTATGTGATAGTAGTACTTAAAATTAGTGAGTTTTTATTTCACTAATGTACTGCCTAGGTCTAAATTTCACTCATTTATATTGTATTAAATTGTATTTTTTGTATGGTTTGGTTCAATTAAAAAATCTTGCCTTTCATCTTTCTAAGTCTCGATCCTCTCATCTCCTCCTTGACTAATTGATATTAGAACCAATTAGAATTGTTGTTTTCTATTCGTTTTCCATGGCAAAAAAAGTGATTATCGAAGAAAAAAAAAGGTTGATTTCAAATGAATAACTAAGCAAGCGTAAATTTTTGACTTTAATAAGTTTATATTGCTTGATTTTATTGTTTAATTTAGATTTTAAATTGATTGCAATTCTTGGGGTTTCTGATTGAATCTTATGTGCTTGAATTTAATTTCTCCTTTTTTATGCGTTTTCTCATTATGACTCTCTCTGAGTAGGAGAAACAATAGAGCCAAGGATACATTTCAGAAAATTACATGTCTATCACGTGCAAAGTCAACGCCCACTTGACAGTCAACTGACAGTTTCCCTCAAGTGGTAGTCTTTGGCAAACAAAAACATCATATAAGGTAGTTTTTTGCAAAAAAAAAAAGATTATGTCTTTTTTTTCAAAAAGTGCTATAGATTATGTTTTTTTGCCCTTTTTCTATTTTTAATATATATATTTTTTTATTTATGTATTTTATTAGTAACGATCGCTTTTAAAGTTCCTTTCAAACTTAGCCGGCATATTAGTATATTTTTCTAAGTCATAAAAATTTATATTATTATACAAATGCTCATAGGAAGCGGGTTATTTGGTTATTGAAAGTATGTGAGCAAATCACATTTCTAAATTGTCAGTGTTAATCTTTTCGTCCTTATAAGTTATAACCCAAAAAAATAAAAACCTAAAAGTATAGTTATATACTTAATTATAAAAAACTAGCTCGTTCGTCCGCATGTCCTACTTGCTAAGGCGGGTGGGCTTTTAAAGCTGTAGGACCCTGGGTAGGCATTAGAGGCAAGTCAAGTCTACTTTTAATCTGAAATATGTCCATAAACATCTCTACTTAAATTCAAATTTTAATGTGATCAACAACTTAATTAATAAGGAAACTCGATTTCGAAAACTCATTCATAATGAATGATATCTAAATTATTTTTGCTCTGCCCTTTTTGTCTCTTAAAGTTGCCCTTTTTATAAAAAAAAACAAAAAGAGGTAAAAGGGTAAATAGTTATGGAGTAATATTAACTCGGAGTTTGTAACTTAATTATTCTTGATTGCGAAGTAATATACATCGAAAATAAAATGTACGTAAGTTGTCCTATTCACCTTGATCGAAAATCAAAGCAGTACATTGTTCTTGTTTTTATTATTTTTGTTTTGAAATGCTGATAACGATATAATTAATGAAGAAATATCTCTATCAGTATCAAGTACAATGAAATGAAAAAGGTACTTTTTTTCAAAAAAAAGTACCTACTTATCTTATTTTTCTTGATGAACAATTACATATTTGTTGCTTTTGAAATTCCAAATAATCTTTTATAATATTATTATTTGAAATTACATTTTCTTGAATAAATTTGAAATTACTTTATTAGCATTGCTAAACTTTATTTACATATTCGCAAGTTTTTATTGTATCTTTTATATATAATTTCTCTAATTTTTATTTATTATTGTAAATAATAATATTTCTGTTATAAACTATCAGTATATGTAACAACGAACGAATAAAACTCCGGAGAAACACTATTACATAATCTAAGAATCCAACAAACACGCATTCCACGTTTTTGTGAAGCCGCCCAAAACAATAATTTGAATTCATGGAAGGGTGGAAGTGAGATGAAGTACTCTGCCATTGTGGGTCCCAAAGACTCTATCAGACAACCACAATGATTATTGCATTAAAGAAAAATGATAGATTTTTAAGAAAGAATAGATATTGATTAAATAAAGAGAGAAAATAAATATATATGGAAGAAATTAAAAAGAAGTTAAAATATAGGAAAGATTATTTAAAATAATTTAATATTTTTATGATTTTCCTACAATAATTCAACCTATTAAATAACCATGAATAATCTCAAAATGTATGAATGAACTGAGTAGATAAAATTAAAAAAGAGTTAAAAAGTAAAATTATTGTAGAAAAATCATGAAAATATTAAGATTGTTTTAAATAATTTTTCCTAAGATGTATAGATAAAATTAAAATATATAGATTAGATTAAACAAAAAAAATAGACCATTCTATAAATATAAAAACAATATAAAATAAATTGCACAAAGTAAAATAATAATTAATGCAAAATTGAAGTTCTGCTATGTTCAATGGTATTCCACATGTGTAATTGAAAGCACGGTGTACGTGTATAAGTGCGTTATAAGATCTAACCACCTTAGTTAATGTTTTATTGTTAGTAGTTGAAACTTTATTATTACACATGTGTGATGTTTAACCCACACTCTTTTAAGCATACTTGTTGAAGTAACTTTATTAACCACGTGTAAGTTGACTCCCATTCATAAAAAAAGTACTATCAATTTGTAATGTTGAGGATTAACCCTTACGGCTATGGATAGCTTTAGTAATAAAAGTTATTTGGATTTTTAAGTGAGTTAAAGTATAGTCTTTTTATCTAATCTAATTGAATCTAATTTGAATTTACTATGATTTGATTTGATTTGATTTAATGTAGTCTAATCTGATTTAATTTAGTTTGATATAATTTAAATTTTTATGATCTAATCTAATTGATTTGGTCTGATTTGATGTGATTTGATCAAATTTAATATGCCCTGATTTGATCTAATTTTTTTTTAAAAAAATTATCTAATCTTATTTTGTTTCATATGATTAATGTTATTGTAATATTTTTATCAATGATAAATAATAAGTAATAGTTATGATATTATTATTATTATTATTATTATTATTATTATTATTATTATTATTATTATTTTTATTTATTTTTATTTTCATTATTATTATTAGTTAATTAATTAATTAATTATACATATATATATGTTATTATTATTTTAACTGATTAATTAAAAAATTAATTAATATTATTAATTAATTAATATAATGATATAATATTATTAACATTATTATTATTATTATTATTATTATTATTTTTTGTTATAATCATTTTATTAATTCAGTAATTACTCAATTAATATTAATACTAATTTATTATTTGATTAATTAATATTATTATTAATAATTAAACATTTTATTAATTACACCTAAAATAATAATAATAATAATAATAATAATAATAATAATAATAATAAATAATTTAATTTGGTCAAATCTGATCTGATTTGATCTGGTCTGATTTGGTCTGGTATGGTATGATCTTATTTGGTCTAGTCTATCTAACTTAATCTGGTTTAAAAGTTTTCGATCTGATCTTAATAATTATGATCTGGTCTGATCTGATTTTGATAAGAATAAGTAATAAGTTTAAAAATTGAGTTAAAAGAAACATATTCTTACTTTTTCTCCTTATTTGAATTTACAGGATCCATATATTACTTTTTGCAACATTAAGAAATGTCTATCCCTAACATCACAAGAACAATGTTTAGCCAATTATAATAAACTCTATCATTTTCAAATCATTCATATGCAATGTAGCAATTTAAATAATTATTAGTGATTTAATAAGGCTAAAACTATTTTTGAAAAATGTTACTTTATGATAAAATAACATTTAATTGTTTTGACTATTGCAACTAGATGTTTCAAAACATTACATTTAGTATAAATCCAAAATCAACAGTAGTAGTTTAAGATTTTTTCTGTATTTTTCTTCAGAAATTATATTCTAACAACTATCCTAATAATATATGTCATTTATATAAATTATTATTTTATTTTAGTATGTTTTAATAATCCTATCTACACAATCTTAATCTCCACTTCTATTTTTTTTATTTGAGTGATGATTACACATGTGTAGAGCTGTTTAAAAGTGACCCGACCCGAAAATTCGATCCTAAACCAAAAGTAAACCGACCTCAAAATTCGATCCTAAACCAAAAGTAAACCGACCCGAAAATGTGTTCCTTTTTAGGTTTATTGAACCGACATTACCTGACCCGAAGCTATACCCGAACCAGTTGACAACCGAAAATGGGAAAACTGAACCCGAGTTGTAACCGATTATTCTAACTGACACGTACTGTTAACCAAAATTACCCGAACTTAATAATGACCGACTCGAGTCATATCTGACCCGAATCATGCTCAAAACCGAACTCGATCCGACTAAAATCGAGTTAACCCGAACGAAGTTTAGATCGAATTGCTATAAACCTGAACCAATTTTTTACAAAGAAGTATGATTGACTCATATTCAATCATCTTATTAGTTATTCTAATAAAGTCATAAATATTTTAATAAAATAAATTTTATAAATACATGGTTTCATATATTTAGAGTTAATAATCAATGGTCAATGTTTATTTAACTACTTTTAATCGAATTATATGAAAATTGATAGAACTTTATAATTTTAATTTACGGTCAAACAAGTAAAAGTAACAATATAATCATGATCACTAATTGATTTGCATTTTCACTATTTTGCTTAAGTAAAGGTACCTTATCATCAATTAAAAAATGACTAACAACTTAATCTGATACTGACTCGATCAATAGTAATTATTAATTTGCAATTCATAGCCGAATTCTACTTGAAAAATACCCGAACCCGATCTGTACCCGGTAAAACCAAACCAATTATTAACCGATGACAACCCGAGACCGATTGAAACTTGACACAAACTTCAACCGACACCAAACTGATGCTAACCCGATAGCTCGAATAACTGATCTTCAACTGAACCGTGACTAACCGACCTGACCCAAGTATGACCCGTCGCAACATGCATCCGAAATATAACCGATCCGAAATACAACGGAATCGAATGACACCCATCTAAAACCGACCTGATTACCCGAATGAACACCTCTAGACATGTGGCTCTATTTAATACACGGAGGGAATAATAAATCATGGTGCCTCAAGTATTGATTGTTCCTTGAAAGCTACTGTAGGCTTGTAGTTTAGAATATAAGTAATTTACATATTGTGAAGCTAGGTTTAATTTTTATTAAAAAAGGATTTTTTAATGAATTTAGGCAATCAAAAGCTTAATTAATTTGTTGAAGCTTCTTAAAAATTTTATCACAACCCCTTATGTAAGAACCCTTTGAATTAAAAATATAGATGTAATAAATATTTTCCTCATATACAACGCTAATCATATTGACTTTTAATATAATATAAAAGAATCAATTTAATCAAAAATTTAAGTTGGTAATTAAAAGCTCTATAACATATTATATACACGATCTGAAGCATAATTAGGTCATCCACCAACCATGTACTCATGCAAGCACAAAGTAACAAGTATACTATCTCCCCGTTGTTTAATTTTTTGTTCTCCTAAAAAAATTTTCAATTTATATTATATTTTTGGATATGATAATCCTTAGTCAACATAATTTTAATATTTTTTAATGATATGGTCCTTATATATTTTCCACTAACTTTATTTATACATATATATAATACTTATAACTCTCCCATGTTTCCAATCAGCATAATTTTAACATTTTAAATAATTTTAGTCCTCAGTTTTTGTCCATTAACTTAATTATTCAATAAAATAATATCTTTACCAATTAAAATATTAAATTTTTCTTAATTTCGTAAATATTTGTTATAAAAACATGACATAACAAGAAATTGAAATGGATAGAGTACATACCATTACCTCATTATTCAATAAAGTAAAGGAAAAATTATCTTGAATAGTGTATTATTGATTAACCACAAATAATCCAAACTTTACGAGGTATTTTTCTACTTTCTAGTGTAAACCTGGTAACCGAATGACTTATTAAAGTAAATTTTATTTTTTTAACAAAAATGATAAATTAATATATAATATCGAAAAAAATGTTCAAAAAAATTTTAAGATTTTTTTTATTATTCAAAATTTTTTATGTAAATTTTTAAAATTTTTCAATAATTTTAAATAAATTTTCAGTTTACTATTTTGGTGAATTATCTATTATAGCAGGTCATCAGATTATCCAAGTTTATTCTAGGAAAATACCCTAAAGTTGAGATTATTCATGGTTAATCAATAGATGAGATTATTGTAAGAAAATCATGAAAAAGTTGGATTATTTTAGGTAATTTTTCCTAAAATAAAATCTTTACCAATTATAAATTAAATTTTTCTTAATTTGGTGAATATTTGTTAATTATGAAAATAAAGATGAAATAACAAGAAATTAAGAGATAGAGTAGAATGTAGATACCATAAGACCGTAGTCGAAGCCAACAATAAGATTACAAGCAATGGAGACAGCAGCCAACTGATGGTCACCAAGGTGGCCGGCGAAAGCTTGGGTGACGACTAACATTGCGTAAGTACAGATCCGGCAGATAATGGAGGGTCCCACAATATGCCATAACTTTTTAGATTCATCCCATCCTCTCTTTACCAAACTACTATCCAAATCTTCATCATGATTATTGTAGTAATGAAGTAACAAAGGAACTTTTTGGTGTTCACTTGACATAATTTACAATTCAATCCCAGTTATTTCTTTTTCTTTTCTGATGTTGTAGCCAAATACAAAAATAATGAGTTTGGAATAAATAATAAACCAAAGAAACGTGATGCATTTTTTTTTTTTTTTTTTGGTGTTTTATTGTTTGACAATAAGGTTAGAGATCGCTTTCAATTTGTAATGTGCATGACTTTTTATTTTATTTTGTTTTATTGAATATAGATTATTTTCTTTTTTGAAATGATCTCATCTTAGCTTTGTTTAATCTCATCTATAAACTTATATATTTGTTATTATTTTAATTAGTCATTTTTATCATCTGCTTGTTTTTTTGTCTCATTCACAAATTTAATTTCTTTTTCTACAAAATTTCACTTATTTTATAACTTGTACAAAAATAAGAGAAACAACCATCATCATCATCATCATCATCATCGTCATAATTTTACCTTGTGTATCTGCGCATAGAAAACTATAATCAGGGTCTGATGAAGGATGAAAAGCGGCAATTCATACCAAATGCGGCCAGAGAGTCACTCGGCTCCGACTTGAGAAAAATCTCCAGCAAAAAAAGTTCCTGCAACAAAAAGGATGAAGTGACGCTGAATCAGCAGGCAAGCATCTAACCACTCAAGCTTGGCTTTAAACAAAAAATTAAAAATGAATTAAAAAATATATAAATAAAATAAAAAAACTAAGTAAAAACGAGTAAAAGAATGATATATAAAAGATAAAGAATAAGAAGACCTATAATTAATTAAGAGAATTAGTAATCTAAGACAACAAATTAGAGAGAACAAAATAATTGAGATATAAATATGAGAGATAAAGAGGGTAATATTCATGTGGACTCGACACTACCACCTGACTAGTGTGGGTGTTTATTTTACGTAGGAGGACCAAAATATACGGCTTTCCTGGATTACAATGTTATCTTTTGATGTTGAGAACTTGAAAATTAAATATATATATATATATATATATATATATATATATATATATATATATATATATATATATATATATATCTTGATTTATATTTCTTTCTTACACTATTATCCTTATTTCTTCGAAAAAAGAAACTCTACAGTACTTCTTTAGTATTTATTTATTTGTCAAAATTTTCATTTATTAAAGTCGCGAAATAATTTAATTTAATTTATTATAGCTAGGGATTGGATACTTCTTAAGCAAGCACTAAATTATAAGCAAAGCGAATAGTAGCATTTTATTACCAAAGTTCAATACCATCCTTATACAAATGATATTGAACTTTTGATAAAACTTTACAATATAAATCATTTTCATTACCATTAATTAGTATTACTGACAAAACCGCCGTTTGTGTTATCATATTGTATTTAGGCGTAACTGAAATTTTCTTTGGTTGGAGCGAACGCCTAAATTAGATTCTATGATGTAACTGTGTAAGTCTCTAATGAACTAAATTGTTATGCGGGTTTGATAATTGACGCCACTATGAGTCTTGAAGGGACATTGATCCAATTGGTTTTAACTAAACCACATAGAAAATTGGAAGAAAATAAGCTTTCATCAAATAAAATTCCCAAAATAAGCTTTTAGAAACTTGAGGTCAATATTTGTTTCTATTACTAACATCAAATAAATAAATTAGTAAAAAAAGTCAAAACCCTTTGTTCGTTATTACCAACAACAACAAACAAAGAAAAATATGTCATAATATTTAACAGGTCAAAAAAAAACAAATGTTAGTAGTTCATTGTTATCAACATCGAAAAAATAAAAGAAATATTTCGGGTCCCTTCAAATGTTATGATATTGTTTGCTGTTAGTAACAGCGAATAAAGTTGTGCTAAATTTTTTTTCTCTTGTTCGCTGTTAAGTTTGGACATGAAAACGCTTATTTTGAGCATTAAAATTTTTTGTAAAATTTTTAATAGTAATAAAAACTTATTTTATTTTGATGTTTCCTAATCTTGATCCGCTATCGGGCTTCATCTTTAAGAAAATTTGAAATCAATAAGAGTTTTTTAATAAAAAAAAAAAAAAAAAAAAAGCAAACAACAAGCTTCGGATGAACTTATTTCCAAAACTAAGCGTTCAAACCTATTATAACAAAAACGCTGTTTGGCCCAGCATTTTAGGGCCCTAATGGGCTTAATGGAAAATGCATTTGGGACCAGCGTTTTTTTTAGCATTTTCTTTTTTTTTTTTTGTTTTGAAATAAGGCAATAACTTATACATTAAAAAACACTCCAGGCTACAGCGATTTTGCCTGGTGATGTTTTATTTTTTTTGTTTATTCTCTCCAACACTATACGTACCTGCACGAAAATTAAACTGATATACCAATTTTCCTTGAACTTCTCATTGAATCACCCAATATAAACAAATAAAAATAACATTAAATATACAAATATATACAATTATCTCAAAGCGTAAAGTTATACAATGCATATAACATTACATATACACATATATATACATAATCTACGAATCAGCAGTGGATGTATCGGCCTCATAAATAGTGTCTAGATTAGGATAAACTAGATGGTATCACTATCTGATTGTTGATGAAGTCTGAAGTTAGTGGGATGAACAGGAGATATATAAGAACACTCGCCCAGAGAGGGTCCGGGAGCCGTGAGAAGTACACTGAGTGTATATGGCGATTGATGATCAGTTGACATCTTCGTAGCATCTGCTTGTGTTGTTGAACTAGGAACATCATCCTGCAGTAATGGTTGAAGCAGATGCTCAACCAAGGCCTACCATCACGCTATCACACCTCCTAACCACTTCGATTGAATGTTCATGACATACATGTCGATGTGAATGTATGTAGTCACGAATGCTCAGCACGTGTTGCGTCTACAAAAAATAATTTCAATTAAAATTAGGTAGAAATTAAATATTATATTAATTATATAAAACATAAAGAGAAATGACTCACCAGGACATGTAATGGCACGCCAGAGGGCATGTAGTTCAGAGGGAGTGGTCGCTCTGTTCATATCCTCTATTGATGAACCGTCTGGTGATACCACGATATCAGATGAGATAGTCATCATGGAAATCCATCGGTTCACCAATCTCGTCCCCCTGAACTACGTAATCTTCACGTCCATCCCACCCCTCGATGTATCCCCGGTGATACGCAGCCCAGTTCACCATGGCTTTCCCCCTACGATCCATGTCGTGGAGCATGCAGTGGTCTTCTGGTGGATCAGGCCTCGTTTGGCGCAAACCGTACTGAAACATGACCCGTTCAGGGTTGTGGTATTCAACCACGTCAAAAAAGATCATAGGCATTCGTACACGCCAATCATCTTCGTCACCCCTATATGGGGGATACGGGTCCCATATTATCTACGACATAAAACAAGGATTAATTGAGAATGAGAAACGAAATAAATTGTTGTGAACTGAAAAACAATCAAAGTACCTACACACTGGCCATGCGATCAAGTGAATCGCGAAAGACATATAGACCTCGTGAGGTGTTCAAATACGTCAATCGAGGCACGATCCATCTCGATTCATATGGCTCTTCCTCCGCGGGATCCTCCAGCTCAACATGGAGGAGAATAGGCTGCCCAACTTCTCCCCTAGGTCGTCGCGTTGAGACAGTAAGAGCGCAAAAAGTTATATGCTCTCATATCCACAATTGCATAATACAAGGAAATATAAGTAAAATTATTCAATAACGTCATTATTATGTAAATATAGCTAAGGTTTTGTACTACTTGGAGAATAACCAATGGACCTGTAATGTCACTTACTGGTTTCCTTCTCTTGATCAAGGTGGCTCTACACAAATGACTGTAGAGGAAAGCAAGTGCGGCATTGGCCCAACTGTAAGACGCGATGTTAGCCCAGTCTTGGTCAAGGAGCTCTAAATAGATCCCTTGTATCTTGTTTTCGGATTTTTCGACGAACAAATAGCCGGAAATAAGTACCCAGCAGTAAATGCGAGCATAACGCTCTACAGCTGCATCCTCAGCGTCGGAGCCTGGTAAATGACCAAAGGTGTTAAGCATCCATGTCGCCTTCACCGAAGAACCAATCATCGCTTTGTCTAACGGTAGAACCCCGAACATCCTATGTCTCCGCTCTTTTGTATGGCTCGGACTAGGCTGGTGATTGCCCTCCCACTCACCGGTAAGTCGGTAAGTATAGCAACATCATGTAGTGTGATGGTCGCTTCACCCGCCGAAAGATGAAAGGTGTGCGTCTCAAGTCTGCATCGCTCAACTAAAGTGATAATAATTCCTCGATCTAATGGGATCTGACCCACTCGGTGAATACCGTGTAAACCCGCTTCGCGCATGTATCTCAAAACCCTATCATTTACGGGCCATCTCATAACCACCGAATGGTGGTGTCGAGTCTGAAGCAATTTGTCGGAGTCTAGTTTTTCGGTCCATATGAATTGTGAACGATGGGTAGGTTGTAAAACTAACACGGAAGGATCTATTGAACCAGGATTCTCCATCCTGTTTGTTTAATGTGTTTACTTTTCATTATGACAATTCAATTCATAATTCAACATTCAATTATTTACTACATCCATTCAACATCAAGTATATATCCCAAGTAATCAACTTCAACATTCATTCATTCAACATATATCCCACGTTATCAATATCAACATATATCCCAAGTATTTAACAAAAGCAACAATTCAATCATTCAATTAAAAACATTTATACATATCCCTAAGTAATCAACATCAACATACTTTATTAATAATAATAATAATAATAATAATAATAATAATAATAATAATAATAATAATAATAATAATAATAAAAATAATGATGATAAATGATCATGAATAAAATTACTAATAATAATAATAATAAAAATAAGTAAAATTCAATAAACATACCTCAAATCAAGCAACATAATGAAGTAAAGAGTGAGGAATTACTAGCTCTGCATAAAAAAAACTCACATTACTAAAAAGATACAAAACCTAATTATGAACAAAGTTGAAAAATGAGGAAGAAGATGAACAAATTTGAATAATCCACATATCTTTAAACAGAAAATTGAATAATAAAGACTAAAAGAGAGAAAAGTTAAACCGATAAACAACAAAATGGGGAAGAAATAGAAGGAGATTATAGGGAGAGAAGAAAGGAAATTCGAAATTAGGGTTTAAAATTCAAATGGGGAATTGGGGAAATGAGGAAGAAGATGATATGTATCTGTTTAGAAAATGCTGCTGCTGCCAACGATTTAACTTAATGAGAAAACGCTGCTCCCTACAGTGTTTTCACTAAACAGCCCATTAGGGCCCTAAAACGCTAGCCTAAACAGCGTTTTTACTAGACATGGCTTGAACGCTTAGTTTTGGATATAAGTTCATCCGTTGTTTGCTTTTTTATTAAAAACTCTTATTGATTCCAAATTTCCGATCTTTAACGTTAATTATGAAAGGGTCTCACCGTGAGACATGTCTCATACTAGGACTAAATAACCCACTAATAAAAATTTTAAATTTATGGGCTTTTTGTTTTGAGGTTGTCTCATCGCAATACAACAAATTTAACTTTTTGCAAAATTTGATGTAGTTGCATTAAAAAATGCACGAATTTATATTTTTAGTGCAATAATTGTTGGTTTTTATTTTAAGTTCCAATGTAAAGTGATTTAGTCACACTTTATTTGGCGTTTAGTGACATACAATATTTACTTTAGTGTATAGTGGCATTTATGAGAAATTCTACTTAATCCTATGTCGCGAACAGTTTTAGAATGATTTTTTATTATATTGCTAAAGGGTCTAATAAATATCACTAAATCCACTATATATACTATTAGAAATTTGAAGTAATAACATTTAAATTAAGTGTCTCTAAATATATCTCACAATAGCAAATTATATTGTAATGTCGCTAACTAGACCGAATAATAAATCTATTTTCTTAATTGAACCACAGGCCACGGGCAATTCGTTTATTAGACAAATAAAAAAATAGAAATTTTCTTAACTAAAAAATTATGTATGACTTGATTTGAATTAAATTACTAAAATAAAACAAAAAATAAATAATAATTATAAGGCAAAAGTATAAGAAACTATGTAATCTATATCCCTTCTTTAAAAAACTATCTTATGTAAAAGTTTTTGCAAAAAATTACTAATATAAATCTTTGCAAAAGACTACCTTTTAATGAATTTCGTTTGTTAGTTAGACCGTTGTTTTTGACTGTTGACCATCACGTGACACTGACGTGACTAAAGTGTTCCTTCTTATTCATCTCATATTCGCTTTTTGTTTCTGAAGCTTTGTTCCCAAAAACCCATTTCGCAGTTGCCCTTCCTTATTCCTCTTTCTCCTTGATTTGCAATTCCTAAATCATTCAAAGAATCCTATTTTTTCCAACAATCATTACACAATTAACTAGTAATGTCTTCTTCTTCTTCAACTGAAAATTCGATGCCTGAGAAATTTCTTGAATATAAGAGATTACTTATAATGGCGAATGTGATAGGTCTTTTGAAGATTAGAGTAATTAAAGGAATCAATCTTGTAGTCAAAGATGCAAACAGTAGCGATCCTTATGTTATTGTCTCCATGGGTTCCCAGGTTTTTTCCATTTTCTTAATTTCTGTTTGCAATTAAAAGGAATTTGATCTTAAATGGTGATTCATTCTGTTTATGTGATATGGAATTAGATTGTGATTTGTTTTTAAGCCTTAATTTTGTCATTATTTGCCGATGAATGTGTATATTTTATAATATATAGATGGATAGAATTGCAGTGCAAGATTTCTATGATGAGATCAATATTATTGAGAGATTAGACGATTTTTGGAACTTCGGAAAATGATTAGAGTAGTTGTAGCTCATACAAGGATGAATTTCATTATTATCATACTCTTTAGTAGTGATTGAATTGGGTAATTTTAGCATTATGTGGATGTAGAAAGCTTCTGAAACCAAGGAAAGCCAAAATGAGATGAAGAAGGAAGATTTTAAGAGTCACGTGATGGTCAACTTGTCAAAAGTAACGATCAATAAACGAAATCCGTTTGAAGGTAGTCTTTTGCAAAAACTTGTATTATATAAGATAATTTTTAGTTTTTTTCACAAAATTCAATCATCATAGCTTCAAACATATTCCTCTGACAGCTACTCAGAAGGACCTTCAAATAGAAGGGATACATATTAGGAGTAGCAACATTCATGGACATTGGACTTGTAAAGTTGTACAAATTCCATACATGTGTAGATTGGTATGAAAATTAAATAGAATTGACTTGTTTTTAAGTTTTAATCAATCAGTTTTTATTACTAAAAATCAATTATAATTAGTAAAAATTAATTACATTAATAAAACATAATTTTAATTTGTAGAACTTAATTATACTTCAATTTCAACCAATAAAAATCAATTACAATCGCAAAATCAAATAAACAAATAGAGTCTAAATTATTTATGCTCAAAAGTTATTTTCTCAGTCAAATTTCTTGGAAATAAATATGTGACCTATTGAATCATAAACAGAAGGAAAGGGGCTAAATTTCACTATTTTTTTCAATTTTTAAAATCATTGCTAAATAGTTGATTACTAAAACTTGTTTAAAATAAATATTGAGAACAAAAACATATTTGATTGCTAAATAGTTGCATACGTTAAAATAAATTGTACTTAAAAAGTTCATAAGTCAAACAAAATAGAAAAATAACCAACTCAAAACAAATAAATAGCCATGCTCCTAAAAACATGTTGCTAAGTCACTTAGCGAATAATTTTATTAATAATAAAAAACTTATCACAAATTAGAAAATTAATCTATATACCAAATGCATAAGTTTATATGATAAAATTGACAATTATTAAAAATTTTATTTAAAATATTCTCTAAAATATTCCTAATATATAAGATATCTTCTATTAGATCTAAAAAAATTACTAAATTTATTATCTAAAACACACATTATTTAGAAAAAAAATAGTGATTTTATATGTTCAACAATATAATTTAATGATAAATTTTAATTATGAATTATGATATTATAAAGGAAAATAAATTTTAAAAATCCCAACTTTAAGTAGTTATCTTTTAAAATTTTCACCTTCCGATTATTTTTTAAAAATCCGATCTTTGCTCATAATTTTCTTTTAAAGTACTTCCAAGTTGCATTAACTTACGATAGTAGGTTTACTTTTTTAAAAAAAAAACAATTGTAACACGTGTCACCAGTCTACCACCACTCTGCCTCCACTCCACACCCCAACTACCAGCACCATCTTGCCCACTCTCCACCCTAACTGCCACCACCATCCTACCCACTCCCCACCCCAATTGCCACCCTCATTCCCCACCCCAATTGCCACCACTCCATCTCTCCTATCCTTTCCATTCAACACTATCACCATACTCCTACCATGTTGGGTTCCCACCAACACTAATTTACCACCATCCCATCTTCCTGAATAACCCACAACCCACCTCCTCCATGGAAAACCCATAACCCTCTACCACCACTACCCCGTCCCCTGAAACGCTCACACCACATAAGGGGTAAATAACCCACCACCATCAAACCTTCATCCAACCCTTGAAATTACAACCCACAAATTAAATCAAATAGAAAAGAGGGGTAAATAGCCCACTACCATCTACCACTACCAAGCAGTCCTCCCACCACCACACAAACAATCGCAAATAGACCACCACCATCAATCAAACACCACAAATTAAATCAATTACTTCTTTCATTTAACAATTGCAACAAAAAAAAAATTAAAATCTCTTCTCCAAAATTTACTATGAACTTGTAAAGAAAAAAAATCAACCATTTACTCTTCCATTCTTATGATTCTTATTACATATATTTTAATTGTAATTTTGGAGAGAGGAACATAATTAAAAAATAGAATGCCTCAATTAGAGTACAAACTAACTCTTTATCTGATGCTAGTCTAATAGAGAAGTAGGGGTGGAGGGAGGGGGGCTGGTTAGGGTTGCAAAATAGGGCATATATAGAGTGGTGGTGATGAAAAAGGGTAGGTGGTAAGGGGAAGGGAAGTTCTTTTGGGCATAATAATGGTGGAGACTAGAGAGTTTGGAAGGGATGGTGAAAGGCAGTGAGATGGGATGAAATTGTTTTTTTCTTTCATAATTTTAAAAATTAAAAAATGAAATAAAATTGAAAAACTTACATGTTTAATCGATTGTTAGACCTTTAAATGAAAAAATACAGCCTAAAGGTTGAATTATTTAAAAATAATTAAAAATAAAATTTTTAAAAGTGAACCGTCTAGAGGTGAGATTTTTAAAATAAAATTTTACTATTTTTGACAATGATTGGCAAGTTAAAAAGTCATTCTCTCATTTTTAAATTTATTTCGTTTTACTTGTTTTTAAATACCTATTTATAAAACAATTGTAGAAAATGAAATTAAATATCAAGGATTTGCCAAAAAATAAATTCAATTTCCAAATAAAATTAATAAAATTATCTATCCCACATAGGAGCTTTTAAGGACGTGATTGACCGCATTAAGCCTACTCGTATATGAAAAAGTTAATAAATTTTTTTGCTCAGGGCAAGGTAATTGTATCATATTTTCATCATATTACAATCAATACGTTATTATATACTCCTATATTTAATTTTTAAAAACTAAACAAAAAATAGAGAGCAAAATCAACAATAAAATAAGAAAAAAATGGAACCAAAGAAAACGAGAATTTTATTAGAAGTCCATGTACATGGGATTCTTTACAAAAGAATTTCTACATGATAAGCACCATACAGAATCCATGAATACTAATACTAATAATAATAATAATAATAATAATAATAATAATCCATCTTCGATTCCCTCAAAACTCTCGAATCTCGATCATCATCAGTCAACTCCAAAATTAAATAAATATAATCAAATCACAATAAAAACAAAAAACAAACCCGTAAATACAAACATAAAAAAAAAAAAAGAATAAGATCTAGAAATTAAAATTAAATTAAACCATCAAAGCAGCAACAAACCCACCGAACAAAAGGGCACCAGCAGCAACAGATCTTCCAGCACCGTTTCCGGGGGTAATGTCAGCAGCAGGACCAGCAGCGGGTCCGGATACGGGGCCAGATACGGGTCCCAAGGTTGATGGAACAGAGGGGGAATCAGCAGCGGGACCGGCTGCGGTGGGTGGTGAAACAGGGGAAACTGTTGGGGTTGCGACAGGGGCGGGGACTGGTGTGGCAACTGGGGCAAGAGTGGGTGGTACGACAGGGTTAGGGACAGGGGCGGCGGGTTTAGGTGACGGTGCGGGGGTTGCGACGGGTGTAGGTGAAGGCGCTTGAGCCATACAAGTGGCTACCAATAGAGAAACGATGAATAAAACTTGGGTTTTTGCGAATGCCATTTGTGTAATGTTTTTGTTTGTTATGTTCTGGTGGCGGTTGAAATTTGGAAAGTGAGGGTATAAAAAGAGGAGAAAAATGAATGAGATTGGAAAGGGAGGGATTAAAGTATTTATAAAAGAGTTGTAAGGGTAAGGGGGGGTTGGGTTAAGGCGGTGGAATGAGTTGGAAAATTCGGTGAAGTTTGTTCCATAATAGTTAGACCCAGCCTTGCATTTCACATAGTATTCCTTAATCCTAACTAATACTTTTATATTACTTGATTCCTACCCATTATTTTACATTATACTTTTACGATATGAAACCGTTTTATCATAAAATTAGTATATATAAGCATTTTATTAGTAAAAAAAACGTAGAAAATAATGATACTTTAATTCACATTTGAACATAAACCAGTTTTTTTAAATAGCCTAGGCTAATCCAATTGAAGTCGTCCATGGTGAGACGACCTCAATAAAGAATTAGTTTTATACTTTTTATATTTGACTACGTTAAATTATACTTTTCAGCAAGAGAGTATAAGACCATATCACTGTGAGACAGACTGATACAAGTAGTCTATTAGTAAAAAAAAATAAAAAATAATGAAATTTAAATTTACACTTGAACAAGAAATAAGTGTTTTTTAAATAGTTTAGGCTGACCTAATTGAAGTCGTCTCACAATGAGACGGCCTTAATAAAAAATTTGTTTTATACTTTTTATATTTGACTTGTTACGCAACTCGATACATTATTTTGATCATTTATATATTTAATTATGCATGATTAAAAATTATAAAAAATTAATATTATGAATATATGTAATTAGACGATTTTAAAAAAATCTTGCTTAATTATTTTTTTTTTATACATCATCCGCAATATATCAAATAAGTATCGAATACTACAATCAATTGACTAATAACATTATTTCATACTTCCTCTGTTCTGTATTTCTTGTTACAATTGCATGGGCACACATATTAAGAAAAATGATTGACCTACAATGTAGCCGATTGTTTACTATATAGAGTATAGTATTTTATTATTGTTAATTGAAAAAGAAAAAGGAAAAATAGATTGTTGGGAATAGATAAAGATTAAATAATGGTAGGTATAAAAGTTAAAGAGGTATAGAGTAAGATAAAAATAGGGGCAGGTAGAACTTTAAATGATTGTTTTATTACTAAAAATGGAAATGTAGCAAGTAATATAAAATTGCCAAAAATAGAAAATATAACGGGTATTATGGAATGGAAGAAGTATGACAGTAGTGATATACTAGTAGTTTTTTCATTTATTCTAATTATCAAATCATATAATACTTGATTGTTTCGTTATTAGCTTAATAGGTGCTTTGACTTTTTATAATTTTATAAAGTATTTATTATTATTATATTATTAGAATTTATTATAATCATAATAGTTTGAATGATATGGAACATGTATTACATAAAAGGTAACTAAGATCAATTTAATTACTTTGCTTATTTGTGGTAAATAGAGGTAAATTAGTACACTGCCCTAAAATCATAAATGATACTCAATCTTCTATACAATCAAATATTAAATATACTCGTTATATTCTACTGCCCTGTTTTCATTTGCAGATCCTAATATAAACTTAAAAATCAAATAATTTTAATTGTTAGTTTCTAAAAATTCTAGAAAGTTGATTTTTGGAAAGTATATATATTGAGACGAATCTATCAAGATCCCACATTGATATGTTTTTTCATATAGATCGATGAGAAATCATAGTCAAAGTTTGATATTAAATTTCGTAAATTTTATTTGAAAAGAATATTGAAAATGGAGAGAGTACTTCTTTGTTGGGTACTCTATGGATTTTTCATATATGAAAATAGAATTTTTAAACATGATTTTTCATGGATATAAAGAAGTTAAAATGTATTAATGTGGAGTTAGGTTATATTTCTCTCGACATATAATTTAAATAATGTATTTTAATTATTTTTTATTAAATATATTTATATGCTTAAAAATGTGTAAAACAAAATTCAATGTAAGTAGCATTGTGAATGAAGGGAATATATTTTATATAGTAAAGCTATTACTTAAAAACATGTTACAAGTCTATTAGTTTTTTCCTTCAAAAATTGTAAGGTGATCAAATACGTAAAATTTATATACATACTATTTTTATCTAATTAATTTAGCTTTGCTCATTTTACTCAAATCTTTCAATGCTATCTTCCTATAATATTTTACATAATCTTTCTAATACTTTTGTGATTATAATACTATACATAATCAACTATATATGTATTAATTAAAATTTCATGATGATCACTTATTTGAATGTAGCCATCACTAAGGTTTTTATTATTACAATCATATCATGTTATTGAAAAAATACAGATATTGAATTGATTACTAACATTTAAAAAATAAAAGAACTGATTTAAAAGATGATTTTTCTTTGTCACAAACATACATAAAATTAAAACGTTAGGACCGTTAAACATTTAGTATATATTAAATCTTAAGAATTATCACCAAGTACTACAGATAGCAGTGGGACAAAGTATATTAAATATACAAGGGTCAAAGGGAAGGACAAAAGACAAATTGAAACAAAAATGTGCCTTTTCATATTCTTTGATCAATGAGCATTGGATTTTATTCTTGTTCAACTTTGATTAAGGAGTTACAAGTGACTTAATAGTGTGAATAATGCTCATGAATACCATAGTTATAATGGTATTGATTGATGCATTATACTTGATCATCAATGGGTAATTAAATGTCCATGACCCTTTGGTATACTCGAACTAGTATAAATAGGGACTTGGGGAAGGATGTCACACACACCAATTTTCTAAATTCTTTATCCTTACTTTCTCTCTTACTTGTGTTCCTTCAAGTTGTTAAGTTTCATACCCCAACGACCCGTTTGATTAGTGGTATTAAATGATGGTAATGGGAATGATTTATAGTGTAAAATTTCATCAAAAGTTTCCTATAATTCTCATGGTAATGAAACTTTGATCACAAAAAACTTTTTGTTTACAAATTTTCATTACCACCTAAAACCACATCTCCAAATGGTAATGCATTGGAATGAATTTTATGAAAAAAATAAGATGATTGATTTTAGACAAGCATGGTCATCAAGGTAGCCAAGAGATTTTTCAACCAAAATTACATTAGTTTTTCATTCCTATTACCACCGTTTATTACTGTCTACCAAACGGGCCGTAAGTACTAAGGGTGTGTTGTGTTGTTTGTATCTCATTGTGAATTTTCAAGTGAAAATCCAAGTACCTTTGTGGGGGAAATATCACAAAAGGAAAGTGATTACACATCTAAAACAAGTATCAAATTTCCGAGTAACGATTGTCGTTACAAAGATCATCTTCAAGTTATTTCTTAGTGCTTTCTGTATAAGTTTATTTTAGCCATCAATAAAAGAAAATAAAAATTTTCATATTGTAATTTATATTTGCATCCTTATTCTTAATAAGGACCAATCATTTTCTTTTAAAGTTGTGTACGTAATATAATGATAATTTGCATCTATAGTCACTTCAGAGGTGAGAGACGATTTTGGACTAAACATGCATAATTCATTACAACAAATCGTTTGGAAAATAATAAAATATATTTTAGCAATAACTAAATAGTCATTTCAACATAAAAAAATTTAAGATTACATAAAAACCAACTCTTTGAAAAAGAATAAATTGATTGTATATTTTTAAATTATTCGTGCTTAGCTTTAAGCTAGTTCCTACTATTTGTTTGGGATTGCATGCTTATTATTAATGTACCAATTCTGAAATAGTGTGAGTTGAGTGTTGTTTGTCTTGGTCATGGTGTACATTACATGACATTTGAAGTGAAGAAGAATTTGGGACTCCAAAACATGGTGTAAAAAGTTTAGGTGACATGTGCTTTGTTTGGTAAAGAGACACTCCATGACATGAAAATGGTAACACATATGCTTGGTGTGAAAGGAACAAGCTAAGAGTGGAGTGTTTAAAATGAATTTATGCTTGGCAATCAAGGCAATTAGTACATTGCTACAACTCTTGAGATGCTTTGGAAGTAAAGGGAGATCATGAGTATAAACCTGACTGCTCCAACAGTATGTTGATCCAGCAGCCCTTATTTGCCTACTGTTAAATTGTTGTTTGAATACTTTCTAACCCTATCTTTGGCTAATTAAGTCGAGCACCCCTTAGTACATTAGGTAGAGAGCCAAGCAATATTTTTGAAGTCCTATAAGATCCTTTTCTTATCATATTTATAATTCTCTATTTATGATTAGTTTCTCGCAAACACAACACTTATTTACTATATTTATGTGATTTTTTTAACTTGTATTATACTTTAGAGCTTATATCCTTTAAAATACATAATAAATATACTATTTTAAAATGGTAAATATTATCTCTTGATAAACCCCGTTAAATCCTTGTCTTAATATTTTCATTAATTTTTCAACTTTTATCGTTATGAAAACTATGAAACTAAAGTGGAGGACTTCAACTTATCGTTATGATAACTTGAAAAGTATAGTACTACGCTTATAAGCCTTTAATGACTAATACTTTAAAAAAAATGATGTAAAATCATTTTCAAGAATATGTTACATTTATCTAACATTATATTTTCTTTACTTTAGACTAATACAACCAAATAAAAAATTAAGAAAGTGGCCATTAGGAAAATCAATAACATCACTATGTATTTTCTTATTTGAGGTAAGTCGATTTAGAAAAATAAAACAATTATATTCAATAAAAAATTTATATATGTTATAAAAATCAACACATCTGTGCATTGCACGAGAACTATACTATTTTATCAACATAATGAATATGAAAATCTTCGACCTATACAACTTATGATTTCAATACTATTTAATAGTCTTAAAAATCATACAAGTAATTGAAGAGCAATCTAGCCAGAATAACTTGTATAAGTAATCTTAATTGATTAATTGATCCCACTGATTCTTTTAGTCTGCATCATTTTATATTTTAAATTGTCTATTTTATTTTGCATTATTTTTTATTTGAAAATGTACTCATTGTTTTTTTTAATTTTGATACATTTTAAATCACTTATAATAAATATCCATTTGTTTAATAATATTATTTTTTTAATACTAATTTAAAATTAGGGAGTGGTTGGTTAGACACTTAGACTTCAACAAAATAGCCAAAGTCAAATTGATGTTGTAGAAATAACTCTAATAATATAGAAGTTGTTAAAAAAAGGTTTTCATTTTTTGACTTATACAACTAAAAAACTGTCTTTTTTATTAAAATGGTTAACCGCGTAGAAGTATAGACTGTTGAGGAAGTTTCTAATCTGTCAATTACGTAACACATCTGAAAATATGATAAGTAGTTTACTAGTTTTAAGACATTTTCTACACCTTTGAATTCTTCAACCTACCAATTACCATTCAAAGTCATAGCCTCATGGGTGTTGAATTGTTTATTATGAATAATTTTGCATGCAACTAATTAAATGTCCTCCATTATTTAGTAAAATGTTAGTTATTTCTTTCCGTTTATAATACTTACTACTGAGTGAGATATATGTAAGAAAATATTACAATTATTAATAAGTATTATGAAACGGAGAAAGTATATTATTTCATTTAAATACGCTTAATAAGCATGACGATAAGTCTTATATACGCAACAAAACACTATTAATAACCAAAAAAATCAATCAATTAAGCCACGCTAATAAATGTGCCTAAGCACAACTTTTAAAAAGTAAAAAAATTTTATTATATTGCGCTCTAGTTAATTCTTTGAGGCCTTTTGGTTTTATTTACTTTATTTGAAAGTGATTCTGAGCATGTGTAAGATGTTCAATTGTATAAAATATCCTAAATTTAATAGTCTTAAATATTATTGACATTATTTTATATTGTTTTTACTTTATTTTATATTTTTAGGCCGCAAATTAAAAAAAATAAAATAAAATCTTCAAATTTTTAAAAAGGCATGAGGCACCAAGTGTTTAACTGAAAATTGCAACACGTGTGGGTAGCTTAAGAAAAGTGGCAGCAAAGAACAAAATGGGTATGTACTTTCTGATGTTGACACGGCAGATCCAATTCATGGGGTAGTTGGTATTGTCCAGCCACTAAAACGTCTTCGTCTTTCTCCCATTATATTTTCACAATAAACATTCAGGTTGAGATTATTACACGTGCGAATTGAGCCGGCTTAAATTGATAATCTCAATATGAGGTCGTTTCGTCCAAGACGAAGTGTTATATTTTTGCTACCATGTAAGACTAATAAATGTATGACAAATTGTACCACTTTTGATTTTAGTTTGTTTAAATTATTTATATCTTTTCTTTTTAGCAATAATTATGACATACTTTTTACTTTTTGTTCCTTTTTTGGGAATTAAAAGAGAAATAAAATTTTTTTAAAACAGTGAAGATATTATTTTATTGAATAATAAATTTGATGAAGGAAAAGTGATGACCATAAATATTAAAAAAAATGAAAAGAAAGTTAGTGGAAAAGATATGGGGACCAAAACTAATAAAAAAATATTTTTATAAAGTTAGTGAAAAACACGTGAGGACCATAAGAAATATATAAATGTTAAAATGAAGTTGGTAGAAGATGTGTGGGGACTATTAGCATTCAGAATTAAAATGAAGATAAGTAAGGTTATTTTTGTCCAAATTTGTAATATAAATAGAAAGATTCCTCGTGGAAACACCAAATAAAAGACCCAAAATTGAAAAGGGAAAACTTTTTTAAGGAACAAAGGGAATATTGACATTTACAAATTTATTATTTCTATCTATCTTAATTACTCATCCATATCATTCATATTTTTTTATCTTATTTTCTAATTAACTTTTCCCTTTAACTAAATTTTATCTATTTAATATATTTTGAGAACCCGATCCTTTAACTTTGCCACACTTTTCATTTTATCGTCACTCCTATTTAAATGAAATGACAAAAATACCCTTGGACTTAAAAACACTTCAATCTCACCCAATAACACTTTTATCACTCTTAAAATACTAAATCAAAACTTAAAATTTGGAGCTAAAGCTAAGGAAATCAAATCCTGAATAACAATTCGAGGTTATCACTCTTAAAATACTAAATCAAAACTTAAAATTTGGAGCTAAAACTAAGGAAATTAAATCCTGAACAACAATTCGAGGTAATTTCTAATCGAATTTCATTCCAAATTTTTTTAAAAAAATAAAAAAAAATTACTCGTAGCCCAATTGCGCGCGACCCAACTGCGGATGAGTCGCACAAAACGCACGACTTGACCGCGGTTCAATCGCGTGAAATGCAAGACTGAGCCGCGGTCCAGTCGCGCGTTTTGTGCGGCTACTCCGCGGTTGGGTCGGACGAGACTAGGCTTCGAAGAATTTTTTCAATTTTTTTTAATTTTTGCGTTTTATGTTATTAAGTAATAATAATTAATACTTATGTTAATAAATTATATTTGTCAATAATAATTAATTTAATATTATTATTATTATTATTATTATTATCATTTTTGAAAATGAATTATATTAATAATAATAATAATAATAATAATAATAAATTAAATTAATAATTATTAACTAATATAATATATTAATTAAATGATTATTAATTTAACTTATTAATTTAAGAATTCATAATTTTGAAATGTTTATTAGTTTATATGTATGAATTACGTTATTTGTTAATAAGTTATATTATTAAATGTTTATTAAATTAATATTATTAATGTAATTAAAATTAATTTAATAGCCTTTTTAGTGTCAGGAATTTATTAATATTAATTAAGTAATCGTTTCCAATCATGAATTAATATGTTAATTAATTATTATTTTTTGTTCATGTAATTAACTTAACGTAATATCTTATTATTTTAATTTATTATTAATAGTTAATTAAATTATCTAAATTGTAATAAATGGCTAGTAATCAAGGACAGTGTTGAAGCGGAGTCCTATCCTTTATATGTTTTCTCCTAATTGATTGTCTTACATTATAAGTTTGATTCATACTAGCAAAAAACTAGGAAAATTTTGTCTAATTAAGGTCATGATAAACGCAGTTTGCCTGCCGGTTGCACTAAGCTCTCGTATGTGCTATCAAATTTCTACAGTTAACCTATTTGCCCTTATATGACCATTTCTGTACACTAAGAACGGGTGGTTATGTCTTCCTTTTTCACCAGGACACACCCTCACCGTCCAAGGTCTTTCCCCTGATTTCCGACTACTTCCTACAATCATAAATTTACACCCACATGTTCTACTTTTAGAACCAGGTCGAGCAACATTATCTAGGTTATGCAAATCACCCATAATACTACCATAGCGGTGACATTCTAAGTACAAACTAACTCTAGAATGTCCTTTTTGTTTATATAAAGCACGTGTAAATTAAAAACCAATTCTTATTGTTATCTGATCGGCCCAATGTAATTCATCTATAGAATCAAATTCTCTATTCGTAACGAATATATCAGAGTAATCTACATTGTCCCCTAAGTTTTCAAAGTTCTAAAAATGTAAAATAATTTTCCAAACATTAATAAATAGTACGTAAATTATAATAATCAATATAAATATTAAGTTACTTTAAAATATAAAATAAAACGTAGATTAAGTTAATAAAATGTTAAATAAATAATCATTAATAATAAAAATTTAAAATAAATAATAAATAGGTTTAATAATCAAAAAATAAAAATATTAAATATTAAATAAATAATAATATAGTTTAATAATTAAAATTTCAAATAAATTAACAATAAAAATACAAAATATTAAATAAATAATAACTAGGTAAATATAATATATATAAATTATAAAATAAAATAATTTACTACAACATATATTAAATAATAATAAAATAAAAATTAATTTAAATAAATAAAAGAAATAAAATAAAAAAATTAAAAATAAAATTAAAAATAATTTCATGCTCATTTTGGTTCGCCACTGTGATTCGATTGCAAGCTTTTAGCTTGTTTTAGTTTAGATAGTGTTTTCAGAGAGTTTTTAGAGAGATGTTAGAGTTTTTGAGCTCTAAAATTATGCAAGGACGGACAATCTTAAAAATTCATTATATAAAGGATGACGATAAAATAAAAAAGATGACGAAGTTTAATAATACCCCTTTCTGAGGAAATAGTATTTAGCTTAATGAGGTTTATAGACTATTAGTAATATAATAATAGAATTTGTTTTTACATTTCATATCAAAAAATACTTCTAGAAGTAGTTGTTTCTACATTTGCTTACTTCTCCGCGTTGATTACCTTGCTTGCCTTGCGTTCAACAATTCCACATCAAATTCTTATCTTAAAGTTACAATTCTAGCATTATTGTGGAAGAAAAAAAATAAGTCGATATAAACGTTACTTATTACTCCTTCCATTTCATTGAAAATGTCTTATTTACTTTTTGACATTATTCGCTTATTACTTTTAATTTGTTTTTTATTTTTTATTTATAAATTAAAACACAGTCAAGTGAGATCTTATTTGATTCATCTCAATGTAAAGATTATTAATATTCACTTTTTATAATATTTTGTTATATATAATAAAAAATACTCATTAAGCATTAAATGAGTGTATTATATAGCGTGAAAAAGTAAATGACACATTTTCAGTAGAATAGAGATAATAGTTCAAGAAATATTGTTAGTTTAATAATGAAGTGAATGTAGATTTTAAATTGCGCTTGGTAATGCAAGTAATTGTTTACCAAATATTACACCTTATAACAATTTAAAATCAAAAATACAGTTTAAAATTTTCTCTATACTTTTCTCAACAAATTGTATTTCAACAATTACTATAATCACTAATTTTTATCAAATACTTTTAATTTATATAATAAATTTGACAACTAATATAAAAGTGCTACAATTGTAGAGTTATCGCAGGCCGCAGCTAATAGATACCATACAGTTATCTTGCGCCAATCTCTCATCCCCCTCCCTTTAAATTCCATTCCTCTTTCCCTTCCACTCCCTTACTTTACCACTAAAAATGTAATACAAAATAATGTAAATCTTATCCTTACAATGTAATATTTCCTCCAATTCAATTTATTTATTCCATTTGAATTGGACACGTATATTAAGGATAATGGAGGACCATTCAAAATATAGTAGTTGGGGTATTTTAAGGAATTTGATTAATGACTAATTTTTCCCTCCTTTTATTTAATTAAAGTGGCCTTTTCAATTCAAATAAATTTGTAGGCAAATTGAAAATCACATTCATTTCATCAAAATTACAAAATTACATTTTCTAATTTCTAATTAACAAATTATAATTGTTCTTCGTTAAAATTACAAAAAAATTACATAATGTAAATTGATATTCAAAAAACTAAATCAATTCTTCATTTCTTCCACGCTTTTTGGACGGCTACCAACAATGAACAACATTCTCGCCGCATTTGCAAACGGATATCAAATCTTTCATTGACTTCAAATTTGAAAAAAAAAAATATGCATGTAATGTTTAAGTTTGATTAACAAGCTACAACCAACCAAACAATTTGATTTGAAATTAAGCCATAAAAAAACTGAAAAATTTACCTAATCCATTCAAAATTTCGTAAAAACAGAAGCAACCAATGAACCAAAAATTGAATCACAACTGAACCATAAACAAAAACGAAATCAACATATTACAATGAACAAGACAGAAGCAACTGATGAACCAAAAAATGAACCAACAACAGAATCAACCCAGATAAACAAACAACAGAACCACAACCAAGTGAAGCATCAACAGAATGAGCACCAACAAATCCAACCATAAATAGCAAAGTATTAATAGTAAAATGATGGCTTAATAAATAAATCATAAAGAAGGAAAATCATACAAACCCAATTGAGGAAGATGAAGAATTGAAGGATGAAGATGAAGAACTAAAAGATGCAGAGTTGAAGATGAAAAGAAACGAAATTAGGGTTTAATGAGGGTAAATGAATCAGTTTGTGTGTGTGTGGTGGGGGGGGGGGGGGGAGAAGATTAAAATAAAAGGGAGGGAATAGTTAGGGGAATTAATTAGGGTAAAGTATTTTATAAGTTATATTAGGTAGTTAAGTAAGGGTATATTTATAAAAGCACAAGGGTCATAAGAATAAAATGGTTAAAAATTTTACACCAAAAAAGAAAATGAGACAGTTAAAGTGAACTTACCCAATAAGAAAATAGGAAAAGTAAATTAAATTGGAGGGAGTATAACTTATGAACTCAAAAATATATTATTGTTTCTTTATGCAATACATTCTTGTCCATTAGATATTAATATGGGGCCATAATAGTGTTGGATTTGGATATTTAGTGTATCAAGTTAATTTATAAGTATAAAAATTAGTTTTAGGTTTAAAATTGCATTCATGATTATAGAAAATCAAAGAAGTCACGACGTGTGTATTTATGCATAAGGGGATATAGGTTGGCTATGTATTAAACAAGAACCAAACTATAAACACACGTTTGTATTTTGAAGTTTCGAATTCAATAAATAAAGCTGAAAAGTTTCTATTGTAATGGAATTGTTTTGTGATTTTTGTGGTTTTGAAACAAGGAAAATTAAGAAAAGATATGTTGACTGAACAACTTAAAAGATGGCTAAACCAAAGGTTTAATTTCGATACAGAATTCACCACGAAATTAAAGCTATGGGCTCCTAAGAACACATTCAATCTTTAGCCAAAAGAATGAAAAGCAAAAGAACTTCAACTTACTTTCAACTAATCCAAGTTAAAATTAAATTGCAAAGAATTGAAGGAACAAGAAATGCTCAAAGGTTGTTTGTATTAGAATGTAATGGAAGTAAGTGAATTACAAGAGAGCAAACAACCTATTTATACAAAAGAATTCAGCTACCAAAAATTACAACTTGTAAGAAAAAAATCTGAATATTACACAAAATCAAGCTCCCAAGTCCCAACAGCTATATTTTGAAATCTAGAGGATATTTGGAAATAAAGTGATTGGCTTGATTTGACTTGATTTGCAAATGTCCTTTAATAATATACATATATCTTTGATGATTTTCAGCCATTTTACTGATTTTATGGCTGAATGTTTTGCTTCAATTCTTGCTTTACACGCTTTGTAAATTTCGATCCCATTTGAGCCAAAAAATAAATACTAGACTTAAAAAAAATTACAACTCAACTAACTAAACATGAGACATGATTAAGCTTGATCCTAAACTTGGCTTAATAATTTCTAAAGGACTCAAATATTTGAAATGAAATAAAAGACTCAAATTAATGAAGACTTGTTTCATGACTACGAAATTAAATGGCTTGACATTTGGACTTTGAATTTGAGCGTCTTCCATTTGATGTATCATTGTATTGATCTTAGCTAGCTCATGAGAATTAGATGTAGGTGATCCTATATCATCCTCTCCTTCTTTAGAAAAGCTTGACCTCAAGCTTGGTAACATGTCCTCCTCATGAAAAGCAATCAAATATGCAACACTGAAAGTAGAAGACACACCATAACTACTAGGTAGCTCTAATTTGTAAGCATTGTCATTTAATTTTTCCAAAATTTCGAATGGTCCATCAATTCTAGCACTTAACTTTGATTTTCTTTGTGTGGGAAACCTATCCTTTCTCAAGTAAATCCATACTAAGTCGCTTTCTTTAAAAATCACTTCTTTTCTCTTTTAATCCACTCTTTCCTTAATCTTCTCATTCATTTTCTCAATCCTTTCCATAACTTGCTTATGCACCTTTTGAATCTCATTGGCTCTAGACTCGGCATCATGACTAAACTTCAAAGGTGTAGGAAAAGGCGTAAGATCTATACGGGTTAATGGATTAAGGCCATAAACTACAAAGAAAGGAGAAAACCCGGTTGTCTTGCGAGGAACTCGATTATAAGCAAATTCAGCATGTGGTAGCAATTGCTCCCATTGTTTAGGATTCTTAGTAATGAGGGCACGCAACAAGGTTCCTAAGGTCCTATTGGTTACTTCGATTTGACATCAGTTTGGGGGTGGCTAGAACTACTAAAGTTAAGCTTGGTTCCTATCTTTTTCCACAAGGTAAGCCAAAAATGACTAAGAAACTTTGAATGTCTATTACTTACCATACTTCTTGCTATCCCATGTAGTCTTACTATTTCCTTAAAGTAAACATTAGCAATGTTAACGGAATCATGTGTAGTATGACAAGCAATGAAATGGGCCATCTTAGAAAACCTATCAACAACAACCATAATGGAATCCTTATTGTTAAAGGTTCTAGGAAGTCCGAAGTCTAAGCTCACATCTTCCCATGTGTTTTGTAGTGTAGGAAGAGGTTGGTAAAGACCTTGAGACATTTTGTGGGCTTTGGCTTTTAGGCATTGCACACACCTCTTAAGAATATGAATGACATCTTTAGCAAGTTTGGGTCAATAAAAGGTCTCACTCACTAAAGCTATGGTCTTTTCTTCCCCAAAATGTCCTCCAAGTCCTCCCTCATGATATTTCTTAATTAAGGTTTCCCAAACACTATGTCTAGACACACATAACTGATTACCTCGAAAGAGATATCCTTGAAAGATGTAAAAAAGTCCTTGAGGTTTGTTATGACATTTTTCAAATATTTCTCCAAAATCAACATCATCAATATAACATTCTTTTAACAATTCCATCCCAATAACCTTAGTATTCAAAGTACTCAAAAGCAAGTATCTCCTAAATAAAGCATCAGCTTCGGTGTTTAGTTTACCTGCTTTGTGTTTATAGTAAAGTGAAAGGTTTGTAGGAACTCAACCCATATAGCATGTCTAGATTGAAGTTTGTGTTGGCTTTGAATGAATTTTAAAGCTTCATGATCAGAATGCAACACAAATTCTTTTGCTATCAAATAATGTCTCCAATGTTCTAAACATCTAATAATAGCATAAAACTCTTTATCATAAGTAGAATACTTCCTTTTAGCATCATTGAGTTTTTCACTAAAGTAAGCAAGGGGTTTGTTGTTTTGAGTAAGAACACCTCCAATACCTACCCCAGATGCGTCACATTCTACTTCAAGATATCCTAGAAATTAGGCAAAGCTAGAACAAGTGAGGTTGAGAGTTTGTTCTTAATAGTGTCAAAGGTTGTTTGTGCTTTCGAATTCCATTCTATGGTCTAATGTTTTGTGAGTTCGGTGATAGAGGCCATGATAGAACTAAAGTTTGGGACAAACCTCCTATAAAAAGAAGCTAAACAATGGAATGATCTAACTTGGTGAATTGTGGTAGGAGTAGGCCAGTCTCTAATAGCTTCAACTTTATTTTTATTCGCTTTCATCCCCTCAATTGACACAATAAACCCAAGAAATTTTACTGATTCCGAAGAGAATTGACACTTTTCCAAATTACCATACAATTTTTCTTTAGCCAAGACACTAAAAACTTGATGCAAATGTTCAACATGCTCCTTTTCACTTTGACTATACACCAAGATATCATCAAAATAAACCACAACAAATTGACCCAAGAAAGGCTTTAAAGTCTAGTTCATAAGTCTCATAAAGGTAGAAGGTGCATTAGACAACCCAAAGGGCATGACTAACTATTCATAAAGTCCTTCTTTAGTTTTAAATGCGTATTTCCATTCATCCCCTTCGTGAATTCTAACTTGGTGATATCCACTCTTAAGGTTGATTTTAGAAAAAACTTTCGAACCATATAAATCATCTAACAAGTCATTAAGTCTAGGTATTAGAAATCTAAACTTCATGGTGATTTTATTAATGGCTCTACTGTCCACACACATCCTCATTTCTCCATTTTTTTTAGGCACAAGTAAGGTAGGGACAACACAAAGACTTATGGACTCTCTAATCAAACCTTTAGTTAACAATTCATCGACTGTCTCCTAATTTCTTCGGTCTCTTTAGGATTAGTTCCATAGGCTGGTTTATTAGGTAATGTGGAACCGGAAATGAAATCAATCTTATGTTGTATGTCCTTTTTTGGTGGAAGTCCATTAGGTATCTCAATAGGAAAAACATGCGCAAATTCATCAAGCAAAGGCACAAGCAAAGGGTGATCATGCAAAAAAGATTCGGTTTTATCATTTAGCAATAATAATTCTTTTAATTCCATAAATTCATGTTGTTCACTTTTAAGTATAGGAATCAAAGAATGAAAATTTGTTAAAGTTGCTTGTAATTTAGAATTATGGGCAGGTGCATATGGAGCTAACGTGATCTTTTTCTTATTTAAAACAAAAATATGTGTATTTTTAAAGCCATCATGCATAACTTTTCTATCATATTGCCAAGGTCTTCCTAATAAAACATGACATGCATCCATAGGTATAACATCACATAAAAGACTCTCTTTATAACTATTACCAATGGAAAATGAAAGCAAAACTTGAGAGTTTATAGGAATACCTTTGTTTTGATTCAACCATTGAATCATGTATGGCTCGGGATGTGGAGTAGTGGTGAGATTGAGCTTTTCCACCATGGTTTTTGAAGCAACATTAGTGCAACTCCCTCCATCAATGATAAGTGAGCAGATGTTACCTTTAACCGTGCACTTGGTACAGAATATTGATTCCCGTTGTTGGTTTTGATCTTTGGCTTTGACCCCACTAAGGGCTCTTCGCATAACCAATAATTCTCCTTCATCCGAATATATCATTTCCTCATCAAGTTCAGCATTGTCACAAAAATCCTCCTCGTTTTCCTCTTGATAATCATTAAATTCAACCAAGTTCACCTGTAACATCTCGGAATAACTCGGGTCGTACGAAAAGAGAAGATGACCTTTTAAAAACGAGACAACTATAATCCGAGTCAAACCGGGATGTTAGAAAACAATTTTAAACGGGTTTGAAGTTAAGGAAAACGTGCGGATCGAGTTCTATTAGCGTTATTAAGAACTACTAGATAATAAGAAATTCTTAGCAGCGGATAAGAACGAAAGTTAAATCTACTTATTACAACTTGAGAACGAAAATCGCCTCATAAAAACCAAACGTTCTTCAAACTTAACTAGAAATTCTAATGATTTATTTCTTATCAAACTTCTATATTCTAAAGATTTATTTCTTCGAGGGTCAATCCTCACTCCCCAGACCTGCAACTTAACTTACTGCTAGTCATTGCCCAGATAGGAAACAACATCATCGCAGAGTCGTTAAGACCAAAAGTACACGTCAGTTAAACGTCGCATACCAAATAAATAATAACACAAGAGAAAGTTTTAATTTAATAGCTGACAATTCACAGCACCGTACGCTTCGATCATGCTTATTAAGAATAATTATTTTCATGTAAAGATTAGTCAGCCATACTGCTGTACTATCCAGCCATACTGCCGGTACACACCAAACTCCATAAGTGAGACAATATATTAGGGGGAGCTAACCCCTAAGCAAGTCTCTACCATAGACACTCGCCTTACTTCGGTGCCTATGGTTAAGTATGCATACCCCCGCGGTGGCTCATAATGCCCTCATATACCGCGAGTAATTCATTTCCACCAATTGACGTCATACTACGTCCACTTTAAAGTTAGTGCGGTCATACTACCTCTGCTTATCAAAACAATGTATAAAAATTATTGATTCGAAAGATAACATTATCCGTACTATATATCCATGCTTTACTTTTGTATACCATTATTATATGATACATCGGACTAATGCGAACCACGTTGCGTGTACATACCTTAAGCAAGATAGATAACCAACTCACAAGCGTCTTAATCAATTCCCGGTCACGAATCGACTTCCTACAAGGTTCAATCGTATTCGGGAAATAAGCACACATACACATTTTCCTCAAATCATCCATAACACACATATACAATCACATCCATACCTAGAATACTACACACAACATGAACATCCATCACATACTATAACATGGTAAATACACAAAACAGGACAGCCTATACAATCTGTCCAGAAACTCAACTTAAAACTGTCAAATTAAAAATCCGACTTCACCGTTGCGTCCGGAAGGCGTCAAAACCCCCGTGTACCAATTTTCATAATTTATAACATAATTTCAAAGCCAAAAATGTTCCAAAAACACATTTTTTTCACCATTTTCAAAACCTACGGGATTTTGTCATTCCATTTTTTTTTATCACAAAAATATAAATATCAATGCTTTATTTCCTATTAAATCTAAACAACAAAATTTACATAAAAATAAATTTTAATGAATTATTATTATTTTTTTTTATAATTCTTTTTACACAATTGTATACACACATACACATCACATATTTACATGTATATTTTTTTTTTCTACCAACATTATAAATCCCTTCTACTAATCAATAAAAATAAATAAATATATTCCTAACACCACATACATTTTTTTTTCTATGAACATCCATTTTTACATATATATATTTTCAATCATCCATCAAACAATTTCTTCACACATATGTAAACATATCCAAAACCCTAAAAAAAACATACATTAATTTAGATAGAAAATACATCATACTTTCACACATGAATTTTTAAATCATGAACAAATCATAACTACAAAATAACACACATAAAAAAAATCATAGAAATTTAAATTAAACTTAAAAATAAAAACTAGATTAAGAATTACTCACAATTGCTCAAGAATAAAACACCAAAATTGATGAATCAATGGAGGATTAGGCGTGAGGTTTTTGAGGGTTTTTGGAGTGTTTTCTTACTTGCAATGGCTTGGAATGAAAGGATGTAAGGAAAATTAGGAGATGGAGGGAATAAGGCAATTAAGGAAAACTAAGGCAATACTTATGGAAGGCAATAACTCCTAAATCTTTCAATATTCCTAAGAAGTTACTAATCTCCCATCCTTACTCCATATGGCCGGCCATCCATTCAACTTCCCATTTATTTTTTTTTTTATTTTTTTTTTTGAAATTAAGATAGGTTAAGAAAAAGGTTTGGACTTAAAATGGTTTAAATTGCCTAAAAAGTTGAAGTCTCATGATCTAACCTACTAACAAAATAAATAATTTAATATAATTTAATAAATAATATATTCTTCTAAAAAGAATAATAATAATAATATTACTAGCAAACCATTTAATATATCGGAAAATATCGGGGTGTTACATCACCATTTTCCGATTTGGGCATTCGGATGAAATATTTCCTAAGCCTTGACACTTAAAACATCTTCTAGAATTGGATGAAATTCTTCTAAAAAGAATAATAATAATAATATTACTAGCAAACCATTTAATATATCGGAAAATATCGGGGTGTTACATCACCATTTTCCGATTTGGGCATTCGGATGAAATATTTCCTAAGCCTTGACACTTAAAACATCTTCTAGAATTGGATGAATTGGTATTTGGTTTGGGTGTATTAAAAATGGTTTGGGGCTGTTTTGAATGATTATTTTGAAAAGGTTTTGATTCTTGCAAATTGGGTTAGAATAGGTGTTGGAAGTATTCTTTTGGTAGGAATTCA
The DNA here is from genome assembly GCF_026212465.1 of Amaranthus tricolor. Classification (NCBI taxonomy): domain Eukaryota; kingdom Viridiplantae; phylum Streptophyta; class Magnoliopsida; order Caryophyllales; family Amaranthaceae; genus Amaranthus; species Amaranthus tricolor. The sequence continues at coordinate 23,099,316 of NC_080054.1, read as the reverse complement.
AGTTATTAGTTCTTAATGAAGTGAAACGTGAGGTTTCCTTCATCTTAGTCCTTTGTTGCTTATCTACTTCATGTGCAAGGTTAATTAAATCATCAAGGCAAGTATAAGGTTGTAATTCAACTATGTTTCTGATTTTTGAATCTAAACCATTTAAAAATGTTACCAAAGTTTGATGATCATTCTCCTTAAGGTCACACCTCATTTTCATTGTCTCGAACTATCGACCATACTCTTCTACACTTTTGCCATCTTGTTGAAGGTGCTGAAGTTTGGTAAAGTTCTCTTGCATATAGTATGAAGGAAGAAATTTTTCCTTCATTTGCTTTTTCATTTTATCCCATGACCTGATTTTATCCTTTCCTTCTCTTTCTCGTTTGGCACACTTACTAGCCCACCAAGTAGAAGCTTATTTTCTCAACTTTAAAGCAACAATTTTTACCTTTTGATCCTCATCCATATTCTTGTAATCAAAAACTCTTTTAACGGTCCTTAACCATTCAAGAAACTCATCTCCGTCTAATCTTCCTTCCCTCATGGTGCGTTTTAGGTGTAGGAATTCTTTGAGTTGGGCTTGAAGATACTTGATTGTCGTGTTTTATTCTTCAATAATTTTGCTTAAATATCTCGGTTCATCTTCACCACTTTGAGACATGGCGTTTTCTGAATGAAAATTAAGGCTCGCAGCGTAGCCTTGGCTCTGATACCAAAATGATATATGTTGGCTATGTATTAAACAAGAACCAAACTATAAACATACGTTTGTATTTTGAAGTTTCGAATTCAATAAATAAGGCTGAAAAGTTTCTATTGTAATGGAATTGTTTTGTGATTTTTGTGGTTTTGAAACAAGGAAAGTTAAGAAAAGATGTGTTGATTGAACAACTTAAAAGATGGCTAAACCAAAGGTTTAATTTCGATATAGTATTCACCACGAAATTAAAGCTATAGGCTCCTAAGAACACATTCAATCTTTAGCCAAAAGAATGAAAAACAAAAAAAATTCAACTTACTTTCAACTAATACAAGTTAAAATTAAATTGCAAAGAAGGAACAAGAAATGCTTAAAGCTTGTTTTTATTAGAATGTAATGGAAGTGAGTGAATTACAAGAGAATAAGCAGCCTATTTATACTAAAGAATTCAGCTACCAAGGATTACTTACAACTTGCAAGAAAAAATTTAAATATTACACAAAAATAAGCTCCCAACAGTTATATTTTGAAATCTAGAGGATAAAAACAAGTTTCCAACAACTATATTTTGAAATCTAGAGGATATTTGGAAATAAAGTGATTGGCTTGATTTGACTTGATTTGCAAATGTCCTTCAATAATGTTCATATATCCTTGATGATTTTCAGCCATTTTGCTAATTTTATGGCTGAATATTTTACTTTAATTCTTGCTTCACATGCTTTGTAAATTTCGATCTCATTTGAGCCAAAAATAAATACTAGACTTAAAAGAAAATTACAACTTAACTAACTAAACATGAGACATGATTAAGCTTGATCCTAAACCTGGCTTAATAATTTCTAAAGGACTCAAATATTTAAAATGAAATAAAAGACTCAAATTAATGAAGACTTATTTCTAGACTACGAAATTAAAGGACTTGATATTTGGACTTTAAATTTGAGCGTCTTTTATTTGATGTATTATTATGATGTTCATGAATGATTACTATTCGTCTAATGTGTCTTTAGACAAATAATTGCTATGAAAAGACATTTTTTAATTTCCTAAGTAATGTCATGTTCAAATCAATCAAAGTATTGATTGAATGAAACAAGATGATGAATTAATGTCTCTTAAATCTATAAATAAGGACATAAAATTCTTAAAATAACTTTACTCTATGATATTTTCAAACTTAAATAAGTTCAAAACCAGCTCACAAATTCATGCAATTTTTTGATTAACTATTATATAAATTTCTGTATTTTCAATTTCTTCAAATGCTCCTCTGTCTTACACCTTTCCGAATCCTTGGAATTGTTTATGAATAATAGACACAAGGAGTTTTTTTTTTTTTTTTTTTTTTAAATATTTATAAATATCCAATAATTTACCATATTTCAATACAAGTCAACACAATTCTACAAATGTATGTTGCTCCAATTAATATATTCAACACTCAGTTAATAGGAAAAATGTTATTATTCTGGCAGATTTGAGTCTAATTATGCAAACAGACTTTACCATTGCGTTCGAAAGTATAAATACTCTTAGGTAGTAACCTTTACAATTTCAAGACCTTTCTAAAGACTCTATCATACATCATATATTTAATTATACACATACATGTCAAAGTGTCTACGTTCCTTCTTATTGAAACAATGAATAAAATGAAAGATGCTTGAACACAACTATATGACGACTTAGATGGAGCAATAATCAATTATCTCGAATTGTTAATTACTCAAATTGACATAAATTAATAATCCTCGACACACAAAAAGTTTATGATTATAATTTAATACCAAAATAGATTTAATTAATCGGTATACAAAAACTTCAAGATTATAATTTGATAAAGTAATTATAAATTACAGAAATTCATGTGCATATTTTCATGAATTTTTCTCTAATAAACTTATTTCTCAATATATAATATTAAACAATCTTTTTTAAATGCATAGACTTAGATTAAGAACATCATCATTAGTTATTGAGCCCAACTCTAAGTAGGCCTCCATTTGCTACATATTCAATATTATTGCTTTTACATTTGAAAATTTACTCAATAAATTATATAAAAAATAAAAAAATGTGAATAATTCAACAAAATGTTTTATCAAGTAACTGTATATGCCCTTGGTGTCTATTTAAGGAAATATGTACACAAAATATGTAGCTTGAAAAGCTGATGCGGCAAACCAAGCTAATATGCTTGGCGTCTAAGTCTAACCATTAAAATGTAATTTTATTTGGACTTATTATTTGTCCGATTCAATTATAGTTAGTTATATTCACTTCACTTCAATTTAACTCCATTTTATTTAATCTATTTATTTCAATTTAATATTATTTCACTTTATTATTTTAAGTTAATTTTATTCGGCTCAACTCAATTTATTTATTTTCAGGTTTAATCAATCATTCACTTATGCGCAATTTAATTCATTTATTTCGTTTTTTAATATTATTCTCATTTGGAATATTTCATCTTAAAGAGAGAGAAATTTAATTAATGTTTTTGAGACATATTTAGAAGATAAAATATATCCATGTGAAATCTCGTTAGATTCGTCTTAATGTATACTTTTTTATTGTGTGTATTCAGAAAAATTAAGGTTTAAAATTTGCTTTAAAAACTGTGCAAAAGTAAATGAAAAGAACAAAAAAGAACAGAGAGAATATATATTTATTTGATGTGTTTCAAATCAATTTCCCAATTTTCAATCTAAGAGACAAAAATCAAATCTTATTCAGCTAGTCTCTCGGGCCCAATCCATTAAAGCTTATTGTCTATTTTTACTTTATATTTTTCTTTATAGCTCATCTTGTATAAGACCGTCTCACCATGAGACGATCCCATATAATTAGCCCATTACTTTAATTAATTACTTTAAAATTGTAAGTGATTGTTTTAAAGTTATAAGTAATCACTCTAAAACTATAAAAAATAATTATTTTAAAATTATAAGTAATCACTTTAACGTTATAAGTGAGCACTTTAAGACAAAAAATGTAGCGCAATAAAGATGGTTTCACTGTGAAACGGTCTCATTTAAGAATTAGTGTTTTCTTTATTGGCTGATCCAATCAAAGTTAGAGATGGTCTCTCAAATAGACTGTCTCTCACAAGAATTTGTGAATCTTATTATATTGAAGTAAATATTATTTTTTCCAAATAAGATTTTGAGTTTAATTGTTGTATGGTCTTTATTGTTTAACCTATAACAATTAAAAAAAAATAAACTCAAATATTCAAATGAGACGGTCTAATGGTTGATTAGCGTAATATATATTTATTGTCTTAAAGTGATTACTTATAATCTTAAAATGATTATTTATAAGTTCAAATAATCACTTTATAGTCTTAAAGTGATCAATTTTAATTTTAATTAATTCTTTACAATCTTATAGTGAGACGGCCTATTAATAGACTATTTTTTATTCAAGAAAGCAAGAGTCACGAGCCCTTAAAACGGTTAAAAACTTGAATCCCCTTGATTCAAATATTAGGTTGAGGCGGAGATGACCCGATTCAACGGTCAATTCCAGAGAAAGCAAAAAGGAGCAAACGACATTTGTCAACATCATTCATGGCTTTACAATTTCAATGGGAAACCAAGGGAACTGAAGAAGCTACCAAAGCTTCTTGCTATTCCTACTCCGTTTTCTTGATCCCGTAATCCCCCAATCACTTCGCTTCGATTCACATTCATGGAATCAAATCAACCCGCCGATGATTCAAATCAAGCCGCTCCATTAGAGGAAGTATCATTGCTTCAAGAGAAGGATCTCGTAGAAGAACCTAAACAGTCGCCGGAATCTACACCCGACGAAAATGGATCTCCGGAAGGAAAATTGAAATCGCCGAAATCGGTAAAGTGGAGCGAACAATTGGTATCTGAGTCTTCTTATACACCTTCAATTGATTTTAATACTTCGCCCAATCCTTCCATCCCGTCTAATCCTTCCTTTAAAGGTTTGATTATTGTTATTATGAATTAAAATTTTCTTCTCGTGAACTTGACTGTGGTCGACTTATGATATGAATGTGTTTGTGTTTGATGTACGCAGAAAGGATGGATACTATTAAAAATTTGTTGGGAAGATGGGGAAGTAATGTTAAAAATGCAGCTAAAAAAGCTGAGGATTTTTCTGGCAATACTTGGCAACATTGTATGTTTTCATTCTCTTTTTCTTGGTTTTAGCCTTTTAGGTTTCTTTTAGCAGGTTGAATTATTCATTGGTGCAAATTATAAGACTCACATAGTCACATAGTTTATATATATGGTGGATATATTCCTTTTCTCTGAGGTAGTTTGCTTTTTATTATGCATGTTTCAGGAATTATTGAATTTGTACTTCTATATTCATTTATATGATGCATATTATGTGGACCGTGCAATCTTTAATGCATTGAGTGTTAACATTTTTTATTGAAATGAAGGAGCATTCTTGAAATTTAAAGTAAGGATAGACAGAAATTAGGAACTTGGGGAACATAAAAAGACTGCAAGTCGAAGATGATCAAGAGAGCAAAAGTATAAAAAAAAGATCCAAAGGATTTAGTTTTACCGGTTGAGATATTAGATAATCAAAATTAATAGAAAAGAAGAATTTACGTGGAGTTGTGCATTATTAAGGGGCCTAGGATGAATATAGAGTCACCGTTAGTGATGAAGAAGTAGATGAAATGAGGAAGTCTGGAACTTATGCATCATTACTAAGGTTGAGAAGGAAGAACTGAACCTGAGGATGTAGTGAACAATTTGTTGTTTTTCCGGTATCAGGTAATGCCATCGGTTTGTAGTATGGACTCACTATTGATTTTATTTCAGGGACAGGCTGGTTTGTAAGGCTTAGGATGACAGCGAAGTCCAGACAGATGGTGAAACTAAAAGTTCAATTAGAAGAGTTTTTGGAAGTAGGGCTATATCAGGCCTAGTATGTCTCCATAGGGAGCTCTTGTTCTTTCGGTGAGGAACTTTTGCGGGAAGAAAGATGGAAGTATGAGATTTTGTATAGATTATAAAGAGCTTACTTAGGTGACCATTAAGAATATGTACCCATTACCTCCAATTGATGGTTTGTTTGTGCAACTGAGCGGTACAAGCATGTTCTCAAAGATTGATTTGAGGTCATATGAGGATTTTTGGGATGAATATCCGTAAAACTGGATTTCAATCTCAATATGGACATTTCTACGTTTGTACTGCAACTTTAATTGGCTAAATAACTAAGCTTTTAAGCACTTGTTTGGACAAATTTGTAGTGGTCTTTAGTGCCAACATATTGGTGTATTTGCAAAAAGAGGATGAATTACATTTTGGGATTGTTTTACGGACTTTGAGGGAGAAGATTTTTTATGCGAAATTTTTCAAGCTTGAGTTTTGGTAGAGGTCTTTCCGTGTCAGGATGAGGTGCCCTTGCATTTTCAAATGAAAAAGATGAAAACAAAGACTTTATTTTTAATGAAGGATTGAGTAAATGGAATAAAAAAGTAAATTAGAGACTGTAAGAGAGATATAAAGAATGAAAAGGTAACAAGTAGAAAAAGATTACATGACGAAGATGAGGGTATAGATTTCTTTTGTAAAAAAACTTGTGTTTTAAGATAATTTTTTAAAAAATTATTCACTTAAATATCAGATGACTTGCACATTACTATACTAACTGAGCTTTTATGAATTATAATTATCGTACCTATTGTTTCAAAGTCACCTTAAGTAGCGTCATGCTTTCCTGTTCCATCGACATCCTGCTCTATATTTAGCCGTTTCAAGAAACAATGATCGAAACAGCATTTATTTGCTTGAAATCAAAGTTGTGTGTGTGAATTTCCTGTTTTCTTTGTTATCTCTCAAATATAAATGCTAAATGTCGTCAACATTTTAAGAAATGCCAGCTCTACTCTGACATTCTGCTCTGTGTGGTTTCTGTTAGTGAAAACAAGTCCTAGTTTTGCTGATGCTGCCATGGGAAGACTTGTACACAGCACTAAAGTCCTAGCTGAGGGAGGCTATGAAAATATTTTTCGTCAAACATTTGACACAATGCCTGAAGAACTTCTTCAGGATTCCTACGCTTGCTACTTGTCTACTTCAGCTGGCCCAGTGATGGGAACATTATACATATCTACTGCCAAGCTTGCCTTTTGCAGTGATAATCCTCTTCCCTACAAAAATGATGATCAGACTGAATGGAGTTACTATAAGGTGACATTACGAACTTTCTTCATTTGATATGCCTCTTGGTTTCTGCCATGAAAATTTTTCTTATAGACATTGGTGAATGAAGAAACTCTTGGGATGGGGGAAAGCAGAGATAGAATAAAGGCAATGAATAGAAGGGACAGTAGGATGTTTTGGATGGAGGTTGCTAGTGCAGTAACCTCTGACTTTTTGCCCATCGGTACAGCATTGGGCAGGACAATGCCCACATACAATTAATTGTTCGTACAATCTTTTACACTATGTTTGGATAACATTTTAGTTGGAAAAGAAGGAAGGGGAGGAGAGGGAAGATTGGTGTGTTCTCCTTCCAAATCTTTTCAATGTTAGAAGGATTTGTTTTATTTTAAATGTGAAGGGGTTTCTCCTTCCATTTCCCTCACTTCCCCAATTGGTATCCAAGTGAGGGAAATACAATCCCTCCATTTTCCTTCATTTCCTTCTGTTCAAACATAGTTTTAACGTTTATTTTCTCAAAATTCCAAATTTATTTTCCAAAGTTTGTATATTTACTTGAATGTAGATCTCTCCATTCATTGGGCTCTTTTTTTAGCTAAGATATTACTTTTTGTTGTAGAAAATCTAGCAAGTGGAATAGTGGAAGTGCAGCATTGTTTATACTTTACATTTGGAAAAAATACGACTTTTAACAAGATTTTAAGGATTACATCTCTTTAGTTCCTTCCGCTTCCCATGTGCTATCCAATTGATGGAAACTTGATCCTTGCATTTATCTGCTCTTCTTTTCCCTCCTATCCAAACGAGCAATTACTTTAATCTCATGAGTCCAATGTTCTATCAATTGTATTGACATTTTTTTGGGATCTGGCAACAGTAAAAGAGCAAAATGACCACTTGGGCTCTGTTCTAGTTATCAAATTTATGTATGTGTATTTTCATGATTTAAAAATGTTGGGCTGTATAAATTAACACTCTTGGCAGTGAAGGAACAAGAATTTATCTTTCTAGTAATCTGAAAGACATAGATTAACCATTTTCTTTGCCACCAAGGATTACAATTAGATCTTGAGTATGTTCATGAATAAACTGACAAAAGAGCACATGATAACTTACCATGTTTTATTGCCATTGTTTGTTTTGCTTCAGTGACCGACCTATTTTAATGGTGTTGTAAACATAGTGCAAAATCTCAATTACGTAACTGACTCACTGTTGCGTTGACAGTCATGAAACAACTTTCACTTTCCATTCGGATGGTGTCAAGGCATTGTGCATGTATAGTAGCCGTTGTAATCTCAAAAACCTTTACAATGCCGTTAGGAATCATGATGTAGTGATGCGGCTAATATTTTGCATTATGGTTGGAAAAGTAAAGGAGATTTTGCAACTTTGGTTTTCTAGTTATAAAGGAGTAAATCAGAATTGTGGACATTGTTTTTTAAATATATGTGAGTAAATTAAATTAGTGATACAACTCATTCAATCATGTGCACTTATTTTTGTGAACTTACAGATGATATTTGCAACCACTTTGTTATCATTTATAAGGGTAAAGTTGCGTTAATCCTACCCCTCCAAACCCCGCTTTTGTTGGAACCATTTAATGGCATTGGGATTGGGGTAATAGACTGTTGTTGCTAATCTGTATTTTCTTAAAGGCGGCCAACAGTTGCTGTACCACAAAAATTAGGGTCTTCTAATGCAGCCTTTCTGTAGTGTCTCATGCATGAATTCCACTCTTTGTTTATGTTGTTTTGACCATTGCTAGAAATTGTTGATTGTAACGTCACTGTCTTTGCTTGAATAGGTCATCATACCATTGCATCAGCTTAAAGCGATAAACCCTTCCTCAAGCGGAGTAAATCAAGCTGAGAAATATATCCAGATTTTATCTGTTGACAACCACGAGTTTTGGTACATGAGTTTCTTGAATTACGATAATGCTGTGACTGTTCTTCAAGGAGCATTGCAGTCCTCGGATTTGCAATCTGTATGAAGCGTCTCTACACTCTATTAATAACGATGAAGCCTTATCCACATTTTAGTTTGTGATTCAAACAAAGAAAGCTTAGTGCCGTGTCCTGCTCTGCTTGTAGAACATCAGCAGACCCGTCCAGATAAGTAGCAGTATTCTTACATCTATCTCCTCGACTTTTCTTGCACTTGTGATCTCAGGTTTCACAACAAAGTAGTTTTTTTGATTAGTATGTTGTACCGATTAGTGTGTTGCGTAATGTCCTTCGGACTGACAACAATGTGAAAGGATTGAGAGCTTGAATCGGCTTGCTTATGGGGATTTATAGTCCATTACTTATAAGAAGCTAGCCAATCCAAGCTCTCAGAGCTTTCGCTGCCCCTACGGTTGTGAACCTGTGATTAATAGAAAATTATTGCTCTGAAAATATATTTGTCGACTCTTTCTTTTGTAGACTTTTTTTAGTTAAATTTGATCATGATCATGATCCTGATCATCCACTTAGTAGTTTTTGCAACATGATCATTATTCATGAAACCATTTGTGAACTTTACTCTCTTGGGTTAACAAGTTTATTCTCATCTGTTTTCCCTTGTATGGTTGCAATAGACCATCCTCATTTACCCTCTTAACTAACTTCCTAATTTGATGCTCTTTTCTTTACACTATGTTTGGCTGTAAATTTAATTTAAGCGGAAAAGAAAAAAGAGGATGTGGAAGGAAGGGAAGAGAACGTAGTTACTACTCGTTTGGTTAGCGCTACTAAATGATGGTAATGGGAATGATTTATAGTGTAAAATTTCATTAAAAGTTTCATGTCATTCCCATGGTGATAAAATTTTAATCACAAAAAAGTTTTTTTTATTTACAAATTTTCATTAGCACCTCTCCTAATCTCTCAATGGTTATGCATTGGAATAAATTTTACAAATGAGATGATTGAAGTTGGACAAGCATGGCTATCAAGGTAGTCAAGAGATTTTTCAACAAAAATTACACTAGTTTTTGTTCTCATTACTATCATTTAATAACACCTACCAAATGGGGCGTTATTGTTTGTTTAGAAAGGAAGGACAAGAGAAGGAAGAGAAATATCATTTTTCTTTGAAAAGACTGATTAAGAAAACTTAAAGACTTTAATGCTTTATGCTTCAAATTATTTCCTTCCAAATCCCCTTTCGAAATTGTTATTCAATTAAAAAAGATTATATCCTTTGTCATATATTAGTTAAAGGGTTATTTAGTTAGGTTAGGGAATAGGAAACTAGTATAAATAAGAAGGGGAGTAGAGAAACAAGGGAAGAATATTTGTATATGCATTTAGTGGGTGTTATGCTCGTGTCTTAGGTAAACGTAAGCCTCTCAAAAGCTTGTAATCCTATCTTTAATAATACAAGATTCATTTACATTCACACATTAATTACGTAGCTCATACATTTTCATGTTACTTTGCTACTATTTGGCTTATCACAAATTCTTAAATGAGATAGGTGGGGTGTTTTGCAATTGGCTGTTGGTTTTTTTTGGTTTGTTCGACCAGTTGAAAATATTGGCTTTTAAGTTAGCTGAAAAGACTAGCTATTTGTGGAGATGTTTGGTGAATTTAAGTATTGACTGTTAGCTATTTATTAGAGAAAAAATGAGCCAAAAAGCCAAAAGCCAAAAGCCAACCAAGAAAGCTAGATGGAGCAGTTTTTTATTTTGGCTTAAAAGCCAGCTTTTCAGCTGCTTTAAAAGCTATTTACCAAACAAGTTTTTTTGGCTGTTTGACTAACCAACAAATCAAAAATCAAAAGCCAAAAGCCAACCAAAAAGCTAAGAACCAAACACCCCCTAGTCTCATGGTGAGACTCTAGGGCAGGCCCATATACCCTTCAAAAATATTATTTAAAATTCTCCCAACTCACTTATTATAGAAAATAACGGTAAATATTTAGGTTTTACTAATTACTTCCTATTATTAAGGAAGGTTATTAGGTTATTTTTAGGATTAGAGTATTTTTAGAAAAGTTAGTTTTTTCTTCCGGTTATTTTTTTGTATAAATAGAGCTTGTTATTCTTTTTCTTAGTAATGTGAATATAATTCAAAAATTAAAATCTCTCTTAAATTCTATTTTTCATGGTATTAGAGCCTATGGTTTGAAATTGATAAAGGAAATTCAAAAACCCAGACCACAGTTTCATCACATACCAAAAATGAGTGCAAAAAATAGTTTTGGAGACAATCAAGAAAACCAACAATCGAATCCAATGGATCAATTGTTGCAAATCTTACAACAATTAAACAAACCAAATCAAAATTCCAATGAATCCTTCAGTCAGAACGTGATACTTACCGAAAAACTTAACAACCAAAATTATATGAATTGGTCAAAATTGATGTATTTGGCCATTAATGGAAAGAGGACAACTCAATCATATCACTGTCGATTCTCCTTCCGTAACTGATCCGGAGTATACCAAGTGGATACAAAAAGATTCTTTGGTAATTTCTTGGATTATAGAAAATATTCATTCGGATCTTGTAAACCAATTTCTGGATTATACAACAGCTAAAGATTTATGGAAAGGCATAGAGGCCTTATATAGCTATGGAAGAGATGGTCTTCAGATCTTTGATTTAACAGTCAAACCTACAACTATAAAACAAAGGAAAGATTCCATTGAAGTTTTTTATGGAAAAATGATTTCGATCTGGAAGGAGATAGATAGAAGGATCCCAAATCCAATGACCTGTGATAAGGATAGGACTACATATAATGTGTTGGTGCAACAAAAATGTTAATATCAATTCTTGGCTGGTATTAATGAGAACCTTGACAAAGAAAAACGAGATATTCTTAATCAAGATCCTTTACCATCCGTAGAGGCTGCTTATGCACAAATTAGAAGGGAGATTTTTCGAAGGAACATCATAAGTGGTACATCTATACCAAGGACGACATTAATCGAAATCGGGTCAGGCTTAATTTCATAAAGAAGCTAGAAAACAATAATTTTAGAAAGGAAGATAAGAGGCACTTAAAGTGCTCTCACAGTGGTGGATCCAAACACACAAAGGAGGGATGCTTCAAAATCTCGAATTGTGGTTGGAAAATAAAAAACGATTCAAGGATACTAACTCGAAAACAACAAAAAAGGAAGACTACAAAGCCAAGGCACATATGATGGAGTGCAAAGAGGATATCACAAATGTAGAACCTGGAAATAAAGGAGGTAACATTTGATTAAATTCCTTTAAAATTCTAGGTGCTTTTAATTCAAAGTTAAAGAAAACTAAGCAAGAGGAAAATAAAAATATAGTAAAGTGTCATAATATGTTCAAATGCCTTTAAGAGGAAGGAAATGGTTTTTCTTCCTCCTCACATAAAGATTTCGAGCATCTTCAAGAGGAAGGAAATATTCTTTCTCCTCACATGAAGCGGTTCAAGTAAAGGATACTAGATCCGAAAAACAAATCAAGAATGTAAAACAAACTATTAAAAAAAAAAACTTGATACTAAATCCAAATATCAAATCAAGAAGGAAAAACAAGTTATTAAAAATAATTTTGATTATCTTCTTGAGGTAGCAAATGGTAGTTCATCTCAAAAGAAGTTTATCAAACTTTGAAAATAAAACCAAAAATTATTTCATGTACTCTACTTGATGAAGAAGCTACTAACTCCATTAAAAGAAGTAATAGCTCAAATGGTTTAGTAGAGATAAAGAAGGGAATCAATCATCTAATTCATGTAGCAAGGAAAATGAAAAATGTTGAAGAAAGAATGGGGAAGGGGAATAGATGGGGACGGATGCTGTTAGCAGCTATTATGAAGTTGGGAGTCTTGGGACAGCTGCTTATTGTGAGGGAAAGGAGAGTTTCATTTTAAACACTAATAATTCCCTAAGTTCTCCTTCTTTTATAGGCAAAATAAAACCCACTTGTGGGAATTGGGTTGCACCGAAAATAAGACCCAATTGCCCCACTATACCAGTTGCAAATTGTGGGAATTGGGCAGCTTAAGGACCCATTGTTTCGGCCCATATTAATGCTGAAATGGGTGATAATTGTTGTGGGAATTGGGCTGCTAAAGGACCCACTATTTCGGCCCAAAAAAGTAATATTCAAGGGCTCTATTTTTTGTTCTATACAAGGCCAAAAAGTTTCTAAAGAGTTGACTCATTTTTCTCAATTAAATGGGCATGTTGATAAAAAAAAAATGGATTTTTAATAGTGGTGCGACAGATACGATGACAAATGATCTTAATGATATTAAAAATATTAAATCTACGCGGCGAACTCATATTCAAACAGCTAATGGAGAGTGTGTTAAAGTAGAAAAAGTAGGGTCTACCGAAGTAACATCAAACTTGGAACTTAAAAATTGCCTTTTCATTCCAAGTTTATCACATAAACTACTCTCTATTAGTCAACTTACAAAAGAACTGAATTGTTGTGTGCTCCTTTTTTCTGGTGGATTTTATGTACAGGAGATTCCGACGGGGAAGATTATTGGGCATGGTACTGAGATAGGTGGCTTATACTATGTTAATGAACTTGCCCAACACGGTAGTGCTATGCTTACATACACGTCTGATGCACAAAAGATTCGCATGTGGCATAAGCATTTGGGTCATCCCTCTTTAAGATATTTGAAACGTCTTTTTCCATCTATTAGTTTTAAAAATTTCTCATTAGATTGTGAATCATGTGTGCTTGTTAAAAGTCATAGACATACTTATACATATAGTTCATCTCATTCTGATAAACCATTTATGTTAGATACATTCTGATGTTTGGGGCCCAGTGTCAAATACTACTATACATGAATATTCTTACGTTGTGTTGTTTATTGATGACTGCACACGGATGAGTTAGGTATATTTTCTGAAACGAAAAAAATCTAAGGTGTTTAATATTTTGTGAAAGTTCTACAAGATAATTCAGACACAGTTTTACAAACAAATTCATATCTATGATCTGATAACGGAGGGTAATATATGAAACTTGATATGAAAGAGTTTATAACTTCTAATGGTCTTATTCATCAAACATCGTGTTTTGGCACCCCACAACACAATGGAGTCATCGAAAGGAAAAATCGTACTCTTCTTGAAATGGCAAGAACCTTGATGTTCGAATCTCATGTCCCTGCGTATTTTTGGCCTGAGCCATTGCGACATTAAATTATTTTGGTAATTTTTTTTAATAAATATAAATGTAGACATTAATAATAATTAAAAAAAATTATTCTTCCATAATTTGGGTTATTTGAATTCATATTTTTTTTAGGATTTTTAAAATGATTATTTTGGTATTTTTTAACAAAAAAAAGTAGGAAAATAAGAAGAAAATATGTAAATATTAAATTATGTCAAAAAATATCAATATGGGTCTAATTTTTGTAGATCTCGAAAAAATATGAACGTTGGTATAATTTTTTTAAATTAAAATTAATTAAATACAAAAATAGCCGTTAATTACGAAAAACGGCTATTTTTTGGCAGCAATCAGAAAGCAGCAAGTGGCATGCAGGCAGGCGGCGTGTCAGGAAGCAGCAGGCTGCCATTTTCCAACAATCAATCAAAAAGCGACACGTGGTGAAAATTTTCCCAACCCACCCAATATTGGGTCACCATTAATTGAGTTTTTACCTTAGTTTGGTCACGCGATCTCTCAGTAGATCACCAAAATAGATGCTCTTATCACTTATCTCTAAAACCCACCTTAGAATCTCATTTCTTCCAATTGGAGCATTGAGAATCTCAATTTTTACATCATACTCTCTCCATTTTTTAATGTTATTCCCATAAAAAATTCACAAAAATTAAAATATAGAATCTTGATTTTTTACATCGTATTCTAAGTTTACATTAATTATAACAATTAACATAATTAGCCTATATTTGAAGGATCAACTCTCTAAACAAACACGTGGAGTATTCGAGTAAATTTTAAATTGGGTGATTGGAGTAACCAGAGTAACCGAGTAAGTAAGCTACTTTAACAAGCTGTTTTACCAAACACTTTAATGAGCTAATTGGTGTAACTAACCAATATTTACTCAATCAGTTACATTACCAAATGCTAGGGCCGGCTCTCAACAAGAGTAACATGAGCAACGACTCAGGGCCTCGTTATTTTACGAGCCTTAAATTTTTAATATATTTAATTTTCATTTATATATTAAGAAAAAATATAATATTTCTATATAGATGAAAAGTTGATAATGTAGTAAATGTCAATGATTTTTGATAATTAATGGTCATTTGTGACCTTGTAAATGATTAGTTATTTATTTTTGAGTTAATGGTTGGTGGATATAATTTAGAATTTTTTCATCAATAATCATTATGTTTAATCAATTAAGTAATGATTTTTTTAATTTAATGTATTTTCTAGGTTAATAAGTTAATTGAGCATATTAGTGTTTCAATTAATAATTTATTAATTTTCACTTAAAAATATACATAATGTTCGGATTTTAAAAACACCCATAATATTATTTTCAAAATTATAAACGACTTGAATGATTGGTGATGATGTCAAGTACTTACACCTAAAGGGAGAGGCTTGTGGGTTGGAAAACATAATGACAGTGATTGAAAGATGACCTCATTTCACCAAAATCAGTAGGATCAGCACCTTCTTAACCTGCATCTTCTGTGCATATGCATGTATGTATTGAATTGGGCATACATAAGATAAGATCATAAGATCAAGGATGCAACCACAAACATAAAACAAAATCATACTTAAAATAATTTTACTATATTTTTCTTTTTAGTTGGTCTCATAGATTTTACTCGTGGTTAACTATGTCTACGTTTTAGATTGATCTTTTTAATTCTTATCAGCCTATTTAATATAATTTAATTACATTTAAATTCATTTAAATAATTTAAATATAATTCAATGGTACGATTTAGATTCCTTTTTAATTCATTATTACATGTTCTGCATATTTTGCAATAGGTAAGTTGATGCTTTTATGATTCAATAATAGATTTAATACTAGCTTGAATTCCGTGCGTAGCACGAATAATTTTAAACAAATTAAATAATTTCTTAAATATAAACAAAATTAGTTTAAATTATCATGACATTAATTTTTTATTTGTTAACTATAATAAATATAGAGAAAATAATATTTGACGTACAAGAGAAATTAAACGAATCACTTTACATTTTCTTATGCATGTAATATTGAGTATTATAGTAATCACAATTTAATCTTTTGAATATATACTTCTATGTGTATTTTTGTATATATAACAAAATATATAATATCTTAATTTTTTAAACTCGTGAATGCTTTTGTGTATTTTTGATGACTTAAGGGAATATATTTCATAAATGATATTTTCAATAGATGTAGTAATGTAGGAAAATTTTGTTGATCAAGTGATTAAATGAAACGTATGTATGACGATTAAGAATTCTTACCCCTTTAGAAGATATAAATTATTTAATATGATATTAAATATAGCATGACAACATTCAACATTTCTTTTTATATGAAAAACACATATTTTTTTTGATTTGAATTACGTATCATACGATATTAATAAAAGAGTTGAAAAATGACAAATGACAAACTCTTAAGATTTTTCCAAATGAATTTATGAAATAGGTTATAATTGATTACTTGGCACTTTATTATCCTAAATTAACATGATATTTTCCTTACCTTATTAGCTGAAATTTTTTAAAATATGCAAGTCAAACTTTAATATTTTTCTATAATTTCCTTACTTTATTAGCTGATATTTTTCCTTTTATATTTTTATATTATTTTTATAATTTTCCGTTAAAATATTTGATTGATTAATGTTCTTGTATGGTGTATGTCTAAATATGAAATTTATTCTATTAATAATTGAATTTAGTGATGCAATTGACTATTATAAACTGATCAATTAGGTGGGAAAATTTTCAACTATAACTTGACACATGTTATTAAGATATATTTTTTTTTCTCTTTAAGTATGTTAGTATAGATAGATACCATATAATAAGTTAAAATACTTGTTTGACACAACAATAATTTAAAAACTTATAACACAATTTAGTGCCAAATTAAAAAATATAATAAATATTTAAGTAAGTTACTTTTTTATATCATCATCATCATCCTATCTAGTATATCCCGCGCATAGAAGACTAAGGCCAGGGTCTGAGAAGGGAAAGATGGCGGCAACTCATACCCATAAAGGAGAGCGCGGCCAAAGGAGTCCCCTGGGCTCGAGGAAGATAAAGAGACGTGATTATACGTGCAAGATAACTTAAAGGCCTAAAAAAGGGGAGCTACTATAGAGGGAAACACAGAATTTAAAGAAAGGAAACGATAAGAGCATGATGTTTCGGGCACTAAACGAAAAACTAAGCGGACATCAAAAGTCTGGGACATGGATATGTCGTCTCCAACTGCTACTATCCCTATTCAGGTCCGCAAAGAGGTTTAACTCATGCAATTCAATTCTTATTTGCTCATCCCAAGTTCTCCTGGGTCTTCCTCGACTCCTCTTACCCTCTACTATAATGCTTTCTACACTCCTCACAGGGGCGTCGAAAGTCTTTCTCTGCACATGACCAAACCACCTCAATTTATGTTCGCGCATTTTTTCAGATATAGGGACTACACCTAGTCTGTCCTTAAACTCTTGGTTCCTAATTCGATCCATCAAAGTGCGCCCATACATCCACCTCAGCATAAGCGTTTCTGTAACTTCCATCTTATGTTCGAAAATTTTCTTTATAAGCAAACACTCGGTCCCATATAGTAGAGCAGGTCTGATTGCCGCCCGGTAGAATTTTTCTTTTAACTTGCTTGGGAATTTCCTATCACATAACACTCCAGTAGCTGCTCGCCACTTGAGCCAACCCGCTTGTATACGATGATTTGCATCCCCGTCAATCTCCCCATTGCTTTGGATGATCGATCCCAAATACTTGTACTTGCTTGTACTCTTAACAACAGTTCCATCTATGGACTCCTCTGATTCACCTATCGGTGATGTCCCACTAAAGTCACAACGCAGATACGCGGTCTTCGTACAGCTAATGCGCAAACCTTAAATCAATAGTTGAATAAAATTGTATTTTCTTTATATCAAAAAAGTATTAGTGATACACTTTTTTTCATGTGATCAAGTAAATCAGTAAGGTTTTTAGTTGTTTAAAATATCTATCAAGATTTAATTTTGTTTATTTTAACATAATATTTTAATTTTTTTTTTTAACTTATTAGTGTTTTTGTTTATTTTTGATGACATTTGGCAAGATATTTCATAAATGATATTATCGATAAATGTAGTAGTGTAGGAAAATTTTTCTAATTGAGTAATTAAATGAAACTTATGTATGATGATTGAGAATTCTAACACCTTTTGAAGATATAAATTACTCCCTCCTATGCATCTTAAGCGTCCCATTTACTTTATGCATTCTATCCAATGCACTTATTCAATCCTTAATATATTTACTTATTTATAATTAAAAATTATGAAAAGTTGATATTAATTAACTTTACATTAAAACGAATCAAATGAGATCACATATGACTATATTTTATCATATAGATTAATAATAAAATACAATTTAATGATAAATGAATAATGCTTCAAAAGTAAATTGGACACCTAAGGAGAATAAGGAGTATTTAATATGACATTATATATACCGTGACAACATTCAACATTTCTTTTGTTGTATTAAAAACACATTTTTTAATTTGAATCACTTCTCATACAATATACTAAAAGAATTGAAAATGACAAATGACAAACTCTTAAAACTTTGTCAAATGAAACAAATTTCATAGGTTAGAATTGAATACTTGACACTTTATTTTCCTAAATCAACATATATTTTTCCTTATCTTATTAGCTGCTAGTTTTCAAAATATGCAAGTCAAGGTTTAATATTACTTCCATCATTTGCTTCTATATTTTCTTATCTCATTTTTATAATATTCCTTTAAATTATTTAATTGATTGATATTCTTTTATGGTATATATCAAAATATAAAATTTATTCTATTACTTGAATTTTAATGATACAATTGACTATTATAGATTGATCATTTAGGCGGAAAAATTTTCAACCATAGCTTGACACGTGTCAATAAGATACTCTTTTTTTGGTTTCTCTTTTAATATATTAGTATTAACTAGTGTAGGAACCTGTACAAAACACGATTTATGGGTATAAAATATATAAAAACATAATTTGAAAGAATAATGCAAGTACATATGATCGTGATTAAATTTATCGAATACATGACTTTTTCAACGCAAAAATTAGATATTGGTTTTTTAAAAAAATTATTTATCGAATACTTTACTTTTTCATTCAATTAAATATATCAAATTTTAGGTTAGATATATAAAATTGCTTTAATAAATTAATAAATACTATACCTAATTGAGCTTCACTCTTAAAAAAATCAGATTCCAAATTAGGTAAATATTGTCGTATAAGCAATTATCATCCATTAAAATAATTTTATTTGTCAAGACTCTTTAAAGATAACACCTGTCATTTTCCAGCATTTTTATTAATATTAATGATTTTAATTACTAATCATACAACTTAAAAAGTTGTCAAATTCCACATGACACTCTTTCAATAGAGTTTTCAAATGACAAATTGAGGTTCAAAAATGTTTAACTGTTAGTAACTATTATAGGTTAGACCTTGATGCTGCAAGTAAAGAAATTATTATATATGCAAAAATAAGAAGCTATTCGAAAATAATAGCTATATACGTAAATTGATGAAAAGGTTGGAGATTTTTAATCATTTGTTTCAGTAAAGTATTTATCAACATAAATAATTGTAAACTAATGTGATTTTTTACTTAAACATATTTGATGTTTGTTTTTGTTTTGAAAATTTTTTATTAAGATATATATGTAAAATTGAATCAATGTTCAAATTCATTGGTTTATTAAGAAATTGTTATAATACTATATCGAGTTTTATTACAAGCTAAAAAATTATAAACTTAATGACAATGATATAGTTGCATCTAGGGATGGCAACGGGTCGGATCTGAACCAGGTCCAGGTGGACTCAGATCCAAATTTGTTTTCACAGGCAAACTCAGATTTGGATCCATGGATCCTGCGGATCCAGTATCGGATTCGGGTCCAAATGGATCTAGCTTATATTTGGCAATTTTGTAATTTTAAAATGTATTGAGATCATGATAAAGCTATATTTATTAACTAATGATAGTAATATATACAATCTTGCAATCAATCATTCAAAACAACATTATACAACTTAAAATTATCTTGAAATTAATAACTAAATCCTTAGACAAAGGTATATTCAACAAATTAATTATTCGAAGTATAATAATTGTGTACTAATGTAGTTGTGGTAATACCATATTAATTAGTTTGGGTAATGCAGGAATATGATGCAGCCCAGTATAATATAATGCTAAGGGTTTATTAAAAGAAAATGGGTCCTCAGGATCCACGGGTCTAGACATTTTTTAAGATTCGGATCTAAATCCCTATAAAATAAACGGATCCAGATCCGACCCGAATCTGCCAGGTCCAATTTTTTTGGAATCAGACCCGTAAAAAGGGATACAGATCTACGGATTCGGGTCGGGTTCAAGATCCATGCCATCCCTAATTGCATCTTTATTCAAAAATCAAATTCTAATATATGTTAATTTTAAGAAATCCTTGCATTACACGAGTTTCTATATTAGGTCTAAGTACTAAAGTAGTTAAAAATAGAAAAGAATAAACATAAAATTTAATTTAACAATTATGAATAGGGATGCAAATGGGGCGGGGCGGGACGGGGATTGGAATTCCCATCCTCATCTCCATCCCCATCTGTTAATGTAATACCCATCCCCGTCCCCAGCCCCACGGTGGGTATAATTTTTTTCCCCGTTCCCTCCCCGATGGGTTTATACCTAAAACCATTCCCGCCCCACCACCCATTTGGGTATCCATCCCCGTCTAATACCTATTTTTCCCGCCCCACCACCCGTTAAATCCCCGCTTAATACCCATCTGTGCCACATATTTATATTCAATCATTTGGGCCTTAAAACCCATAACACATATCCAAACTCAAAGTCTCAAACAAACACACATCCAAAGTCTCAAACATTTACATATCTAAAGTCTCCAACAAACACATATCCCAAAATTTGTACATATCTTGAGGCGGGGCGGGGCAGGGCGGAGATGGGGCGGGTATCACCTAAAACCCATCCCGCGGTGGGTATGAATTTTATACCCGTACCCGTCCCATGACCCATTAAATCGGGACCCATCCCCACCCAATGGGGCGGGGCCCGCCTGCATCCCTAATTATGAAAGCAAAAAAGCGGGATATTTGATATTTGATATGAGTTAAATTGGACGGCAGTACAGAAGTAGATTATACTAATTTTGAGTATATGAAAACTCATACATCTAGATATTTGGATCGTATCGGATTTGATATTCTTGTTGCAGTCCTTGTGAGTTGAGGTGTTTAAAAGGTTTAGTACTTCTTAGTTTAGGGGTCAGTCTTCCACGAGTGTACCAAAAGTATATTAAGGTTGATTGTCACTTTGTGCCGAATACTCTTTAAAGGAGTTTTATAAGCCCTTCTAATAGAGGTGTTTATTCGGGTGATCGGATCGGTTTCGGACGGGTGTCATTTGGTTCAATTGCATTTCGAATAGGTTATATTTCGGATGCGTGTTACAACGGGTCACACCCGGGTCGGGTCCATTAGTCACGGTTCGGTTGAAGATCGGTTATTCGAGCTATTAGTTAGCATCAGTTCGTTGTCAGTTGAAGTTCGTGTCGAGTTTCAATAGGTCTCGGGTTGTCATCGGTTAATAATTAATTCGGTTTTACCAGGTACAGCTCAGGTTTTGGTATTTTTCAAGTAGAATTCGGCTACAAATTACGAATTACTAATTACTAATGATCGAGTCAGAATCAAATTAAGTTGTTAGTCATTTTTTAATTGATGATAAAGTTCCCTTTACTTAAAGCAAAATAGTGAAAATGTAAATCAATTAGTAATCATTATTACATCGTTACTTTTACTTGTTTGGCCGGAAATTAAAATTATAAAAGTTCTATCAATTTTCATTTAATTCGATTAAAACCATTGATTATTAACTCTAAATATATGAAACTATGTACTTATAAAATTTATTTTATTAAAATATTTCTCACTTTATTAGAATAACTAATAAGATGATAGAATATGAGTCACTCATACTTATATGTTAAAATTGGTTCAGGTTTACAGCAGTTCGATCTAAACTTCGTTCGTTTTAAGTCGGTTTTAGCCGGATTGAGTTCGATTTCAAGCATGATTCGGGTCGAATATAACTCAGGTCGATCATTATTAGATTCAGGTAATCTCGGTTAACGGTTATCTGCCGATAAGAAAAATCAGTCATAGCTTGGGTTCAGTTTTTTCATTTTCAATTGTCAATCGGTTCGGGTATAACTTCGGGTCAGGTAATGTCGATTCGCAAAACATAAAAAAGAAAAACATTTTCGAGTCGATTTACTTTCGATTTCGATTTAAATTTTTTGATTTGGTCACTTTTAAAGAGCTCTACCTTCTAATATACCTTCCAAAGCGCAATTATTTTTTGTTTTTTGGTCTACAAATTAAATTCGCAATTATTTTTTGTTTTTTCGTCTACAAATTAAATTGGACATTTATGATCTTCCTAATTAGCTCTAAATTCAGTGGGTGTGTTTTTATTATTGTTTTGTGCTCAAGACTATCTAGATTTATCCCATGTAATTAGTGTCCCTAGGTTATACTTGTATATTATATAACTAATCCCAAGAGTTTGGTTAGTGCCATATCTTGTTTAAATATCTATTCTTATAATTACTCCCTCTTAATTTACTTTCAATTTACTTTAGGCAGTCTAATTACTAATTCAATTTCATTCAATTTCTAATATCTCTAATTATGTATAATAAAAAATTTTAAAAATTTAATATTATAATCTTTGCAATAAGATGAATCAAATAAGATCTTATTTGACTATGTTTCAACTTATAGATTAAAAAATAATTACAAACTGAAAGTGATGAATAAATAGTGTCATTTTTTTCTATTGTTGCAACTAATATGAAACGGAGGAAATATTTTCTTTTATTTATATGTACCTATTGTATGTTTTTACTTATAAGATTAATTTTGATTTTTATACTATTCATAACTGTCTTTTAACCTTATTCTTATATTGAATTAAATTTAACAAAAATATAGTATTGTGAGATAGTGAAAAATTGATTTAAATATATAATTTCAACAAATTAATTTATAAAAAATTATATGTATTATAATGAAAAATTATTATCAGTTTAGAAAATACATTTAACATACCTATTTTTAGAAGGTTGCAAATAAAAATAAATAAAGGAATACATTCTATTACAAAAGTGTGCCGTTAAAAGTGAGATTGTAAACACTTCTTTTCTCTTTAACCATTCAAATATACTTCATAGTTCTTGTCACATTCTACTCTATAAGCAACACGATAAACCGGTTATTGCCGGTAAAAGCGAATAGCAGTTCCTAACTCGTAATAGGAGTATATTAAACGAGATAAGAGAGTCCACTACTTCTAATAGGACAAAAATTAGAATTTTATGAAAAGGTTAGAAAAATATGTATATGAAATAAAAAAAAATTAAATAATGTTTATGTAAATTAAAAAAATATACACCGTGATAAAAAATATAAATACAATAAATTCTTAATAACGGATCAATTAAAAAATACAGCAAAATAGAAGTATGTGAGATGGGTAGTATAAACTACTTCCTAATTCCTACGTACTGAATACAATTGCTACATTTTTTTAAAAAAATATTTTCTATATTATGATTATTAGCAATATTTATCGTTTAAGTTTATTTTATATATTGCGCCTAATGTGTAAGAAAAATATAGTTAAATAAAATCTTGTTTATATCGTCTAATCTAATACTTTCACGATACTCCCTCTGGTTTTATATGTTATTCTCAAATATAATTTATGAATTTTTTTGTCATATTTTGACTATGATTTCTCATCAATCTATATGAAAAAATATATTCATGTGTGATCGTGATAGATTCGTCTCATTATGTATTTTTAAATATCAACTTTTAGAAAAATAACAAATTAGATTGTATAAAAAGTGAAATACAAAAATAATACTTCATTCATTCTATTATATTTGATACATTTGACTTTTTACGCAATTCAATATTGTCATTTATATATTGAATTATGCATTACTAACAAATATAAAAAGTTAATATCATTAAAATATGCGATCAAACAATTCAAACAAGATCTTGCTTAATTATATTTTTTGTTACACGTTAAACATAATTTACAAAATAAGATAAACGAAAAAAATAGGCGTACCAATTCGTAATCTAGTAAGTATTTCAAAACAAAGAAAGTAATATTTCCTCCGATCCAAAATACTTGCAACGTTTGCTTTTTCACGCAGTCTAACGCACTAATTCAATCCTTAATATCTATTATTATGTATAATAAAAAATTATAAAAAATTAATAGTAATAATCTTTGCATCGAGACGAATCAGATAAGATTCTATTGAATAATTCAATCATAAATTAAGGTAGATAAATAAATAGTGTAAGTATTTTCAATGTTAGACTAAATTGAAACAGAGGAAGTAAGATAGACGAAGTATAAGTAAAGCAAAGCAATACAATACCTGGATATAATTAGACATACCTTCAACTTCATGGGCACAATAAAAAGTTCATTCTATATATATTATTTATTATTTAATTTTTTTATATATTATTTATTAAAGTATATTTTTTGGGTTACCAAATTCAGTCCTTTTATTAGACAAAATCCCAAACATTTCTTCTACTCTTAATTTATCCTTTCACTCTCTTTTCTTTCATCCACATCTCTCTCTCTATTTACTCCCCACTACTTAAATTATCTCTAACAAAATATTCAAAAAATTACTTAAAATTTTGTAATTAATTTATTTGAAAAATATGATGATGGAATTTGAAGATGACCATGAAGAAGACCAAGAAGAGGAAGAAGAAGAAGAATCCGAAATGGCAATTACTTCAACTTTCCAAAAACAACAAAACTTAACGCCGTCAGGTAACGTTAGGTATCGTGAGTGCTTAAAAAATCACGCCGTTGGAGTTGGAGGTTTAGCCGTTGACGGATGTGGTGAGTTTATGGCAGCAGGAGCAGAAGGAAGTATAGATGCGTTAAGATGCGCAGCTTGTAACTGCCACCGTAACTTCCACCGCAAAGAATTCTCTCCGCCGGAAAAAATTTTAATCCCTCCCCCTCCCCAACTCAATAACAACCAACTCACACTCTACTCACCTAGGCCCCACCACCCACATCAAATCTACCAATTATACCCTTACAACAGGACAACACCACCTCCAGGTACTGCTGTTTCATTAATTTTTGGGCTCTAGTGCCAATGATAAAAAAAAAAACTCTAAACAACTTCAACGTAATAATAGTATAATACTCTTTTGTTTTGTATGGGTGATTTTTTTAACTAATTAATAAAATATTCTGATGACTCAAATTACATAACATAAAATGTAAATTATACTTAATTAGATGAAGTATTCAATTTAATATCATTCTGTAAACATTTTAAAGTATATAATATTTCCTAGAGCATTATTTATAAGTTTTTATTAGTTAAATCGATTCTTTAACATAGTATCATAGCCAGTGTGACAAAAGGTTACGAGTTTATAAATAATTACTTTAAAGTGAAATATTAAACGCTGGGTAGGAGGGGAGTCTATGCTACATTTACACTTTTAGCCTTAATTTCCCTTGTATAAGGGGTATGTTAGAGTATATAACATATCCTAAAGTTTCAACCATCGACTTAAGTTTTTACTTAAATTGATTTTTTTAATTGTTTGAATATGTAATATTTTCTGGATGGTTAACTATTAGCTTTAACATTTTAGTTATGAGTTGGTTTTCAAAATGATAAAAGGTCACATATCGAATCTCAACTAGTGAAATATTTTGCACAAAATATGTTGTATGCATACTTCGGATCCAGAAGAATTTCGTATGAGAGGGAGTATTAGATTATATAACATATTCTAGGGCTTTAATTATCAATTTAAACTTTTCGTTGAGTTGGTTTCAAATCATAATAATATGAAAATATTTTATAGGCCTTAAAAATTAAGCTCTTAATCTGATAGCTCGCTTTGCCCATATCCGCAGGTTTAGGGTACCAACACCTCCACGTGACGGCCGCACAAAGGCCAATGAATTTAGGTTCTCCAACAGAAGTGAGGAACATGCAGCATGGACAACAACAGAAACAAGAAATGATAATGGGTGATGAAACGGCGACAGGTGTCGGAACAATGAAGATGATGACGTCACCAGGAGGCGGAGGAGGAGGTGGTTCCTATAGTTCGGGGAAGAATAAGAGATTTAGGACGAAATTTACACAAGAACAAAAGGATAAGATGTTGGAATTAGCAGAGAAATTAGGATGGAAGATTCAGAAAGAAGATGAAAATGTTGTACAGCAATTCTGTAATGAAACTGGGGTTAAACGTCATGTTCTTAAGGTTTGGATGCATAACAATAAACATACTCTTGGTAAGAAACCCTAGCTAGCTAATTACCTACCTTTAGTTACCTTTGCTTCATTTTTTAATTTAATTACTCTAATTAATTTTAACTTAGTATTTCTTTTTTTCTTTATTGTAGTACTTGAAGAGATGATTCAACTTCTTGGTTATTATTATTATTATTATTATTATTATTATTATTATTATTATTGAAAGATCGTATTCTATTTCATAGAAAGAGACTTTAAAAAAATTAGTGGGGAGTCGCTTTTAAATGCAGAAAGCTAGTCTCTGAAAGATGAGCGAAGGAAACGGTAGAGGTGTTATTTATTCGAGTCATCAGCATAATTTCGGTTTATTTTCATGTCACATGTTTCGGGTCGGTTAAAATCGGATCTTGTGTCCATATATATTAATTTTATGATGGGGTCCTTATTAGTTTTTGCTCACATGTCAATAATTGAACCTTAATTATATAGAAAATAAGTTTTATAGTTATTTGTAGGTTATAGTTTAATTTAAGGATTAATTGGGAAATTAATTAGTATATCTATAAATGGGAGTGTTACTTGCTAAACTAGCTTGTACATTTTCATGTTTGAGTTTGAAAAATAACATTGATGAGAAACTACTTGTAAATTGCATTATTGTGTAATTGTGTTTTGGATACATGAAATCAACTTCAACTCCTACTTTCAACTTCAACTGTAACTGATGATGAGTACGTACTATGTGGGAATTAAGAGTTACATACTTCCTCCATTTTAAATACCATTTGTTATTTTAAGGTTATTCATACTATTTATATTGCTTCTAATATGCCACAAAAAATGCAATGAAGTGTAATCTTGTTTGAATTGCTAGTTAATTGCATAATTGTCTACTTAATCGTTTGAATTTCTAGTTAATTGCATAATTGTCTACTTAATCGTTTGAATTTCTAGTTAATTGCATAATTGTCTACTTAATCGTTTGAATTTCTAGTTAATTGCATAATTGTCTACTTAATCATTTGAATTTCTAGTTAATTGCATAATTGTCTACTTAATTGTTTGAATTTCTAGTTAATTGCATAATTGTCTACTTAATCGTTTGAAAATCTAGTTAATTGCATAATTGTCTACTTAATCGCATATATGCTTTAATAATACTCCCTCCTATTTAGCTTATGTGTCCCATTTTCTTTTATGGTCAAGTCACTTTAATTGTCCCATTTTTTATTTTTGGTATGGATTTTTTGACTTTTATGCCCTTAGTAGCTTTATCTTATTTTTAATTATATCTTCCATTATCCATACTAATTTTCCTCCCGTACATTAAAAAGTAAAAACTCATAATACTACTCTCTTTCCTACCCTTAGAGTCTCACTTTTGATTCTCCTTAAAATCCGTGAAAAGTTAAATGGGACTCTTAAGGTGAATAGGAGGGAGTATTATTTAGGTTCATCCGTTTTAGTAGGCTAATTAAAGGTTTTGTTTATAGAAAAGAAATATATAAATTATATGTTTTAATAAGATATAAGAGGTGTAGTGATCTCTAAAAATAGTAATGGGCAGAACTCATTGAGACAAACTAAAATAGAATATGAGGTAAAATCAAGAGACATGGTGGAAAACATATTTTTCTTCTTTTTAGTGTAAAATTATATAAATTTTGCACCACATTTGTTTTACTTGGAGCAGATTTAGGGTTTGAGTTTGATGGGTAGTTAGTAAATATGAGTATAAAAAGTCTTACTCGCCAGTCGTCATGAGTGGTAGATATGTGGTGGGTATGAAGTTTTGCCCGCTTCATATTTACTTGTCCCATATGCGCCTACCGCGTATCTATAATTAAAATGTGTTTAATTAGGTTTGCACTAAGTCAATATTATATAGCAAAACTGCTATCAACCTAATCAACACATATATTGGAATGTATTATGCATAAGTCGAATATTATCAGTTGACAATATCAATGAGTTATAGATCAGTCGTTAGCACAATATATGAGAATCAGATGTGTTACATTCACAATTATAGTTCATATGACTTTTGTATGAGAAAACATGACGTTTCAACTATTAATTTAAACTAGAAGGGTGTATATAAATAAATTAAATTTTTGGACACATAAAATAATGCAATATTTTAGTGGTGCTATGATTGACCCAGCGCAGCTGTTCTGAGACTACATAGGGAATGCAAGTTAAGGGTTTCAATTTTCATTCAGATAATCACACATTATTAAAAATATTAAAATTAAATTTAAGGGTTTCTAGACACATTTTAGTTGATAAAAAAGTAAAATAAAAATAAAAATATATTGTTTCTGCTACATGTCTTTTTGGGAAAAACCGAAAGAGGGCCTGTTTTAAGCTGCAATTACAAGTACATTTACCTCAAAAAAATACTATGACTCCAATCCAAATGCTCTTGTTCAAGAAGGTCGATAGATCCAATGCTATTATTATTATTATTATTATTATTATTATTATTGGTGGAACTAGTAGTCACAAGCCTTTTGAATTATACACTGTGTAAACCTCCGGTTGTAATCCTTGTGATGAAGTTGTTATGGTAAGAGAAGATAATTGGTTCCCTACACATACTGAATCAGATTTCTTCTTAAAATCAATTTTACCTTGACGGCTCGTTTGATAGGTGGTATTAAATAGTGGTAATGAGAATGATTTATAGTGTAAAATTTCATCAAAAGTTTCATATATTTCCATGGTAATAAAACTTTAATCATAAAAAAGTTTTTTGTTTACAAATTTTCATTACCACTTAATACCACCTCTTCCAATGGTAATGCATTGGAATGAATTTTATGAAGAAAATAAAATATTAAAGTTGGACAAGCATAACCATCAAAATAGCCAAGAGATTTTTCAAGCAAAATTACACTAGTTTTTCATTTCCATTACCGTCGTTTATTACCATCTACCAAACGAGCCGTAAGAAGAATAAACCATCAAGTACATATCTTAGCAACTTCTTTTTAATTATTCGATGTGGGATCACATGTAGGTTATTTCCAACACTTAGAAACCACAAACTATCGTAGATTCGTAGTGTTCTCAGCCCCTCTAAGAGGCAAGAGTCCAAACACGCCAATGAATAAGGCAAATGTCTCTCCCTCGTTTCTAATAGGAAAGATAAAGGTAAAAAATACTTTTAATATCCCGCACAAGACAGTGTTTGGATGGGTCTTTTTCCTGAAAGATGCGGACAAATCATACATGTTCCTTTCAAGGAGAAATTAAAGTGGATACGCAATCAAAAAACCCCCCAAGCCCCAGCTAATACCAATATTTAGTAGGGGTCAAACCTCAAACCTTCTACCCAACATGTAGATGCTTTATCATCCATTGAGCCACAAGCATTTCTGGTATAAGAAAAAATAAGCTCCTCGTTTCTAATAGGAAATTTAAAAAATAAAAGAAAATAAAAAGGCATGAGTGTTACATTGCAGGACTTATGTCACCCATACACCAACATTAATAGAAATCCAAAGAGCAATCCATGAATAGAAGAAAAAGATTGAGTAAATTGGGTTGCTACCACATTAATTCCAGCAACATAACATCACTACATACATAATTCTGGCAGCTTTACAATTATATTGCCTTGTTCGAGCATGTATGTTTCACATATTTCGCATCAACACCATCCCAATCCCCATCCCCATCCACCCCTCTTTTTGTTTTTGTTTCTTTGTATTTTTGTTTCTTGCTCTTTTCTTAGAAACAGGCCACTGTTATCAACTACAGCTACATTATTGCATGTTGTAAGTGGTCCTCACTTGACACAACATCTCATGAATTTGAGTTATTTTTATGATATCAGTCTCTCGGTGAGACGATTTCAAAATAAGAAGGTCTATTGCTAATAATTGTATTATTGTATTAGTTAGGCTATTCAACACATTTATGGAGAACATCACACATAAAGACCGTCTCACTCAAAAAGTTGTGCAAGATTTTTGCTTAACACTTCTTGGCATCTTTTATCAAAGGATTCTCCTTATTCGCTACCTAAACCAAACTAAACCGAAATAATCTTAACTTTAGATTATTTTTAACAAACCAATCTAAATATATTTAGTCCTTTCTTTCTCATTTATTTTGCATCATTTTGATATACAATTTACAAAAAAACTGATATTATTAATCTAACATTTCCTCCATCCACCGTGAATAATTCTTAGATTATTTTTAATAAATCAATCTTTGCTTTTAGTTTGTTGTCAACATGTTAATAGGGTAATAGCAAACTAAAGGCAAAGGTTGAATTATTCAAAAATAATTTAAAGTTGAAATTATTCATAAAAAATGAGTAAAAGGTTGGATTATTAATATGCATTTTTTCTATAATTTAGAAATTTTTTTTAATGATGCAAAATGAATGAGATTAAAAAAAATATAAAATGTGGATTGTGGACAATGTATGTCTAACTAGAATTGGCGAATTGTAAAGTAAAAAAAATTAACGTGTTAAGTGAATTCAAAAATGGAAGGGAAATTCAGATGACATAGAAACCTACTTCTAGCAATTGTAATCTAATTGAATGTTAAGGCCATTAAATTGCTCACATGGATGGAAGATTGAACTTACAATTATCTACTTGTACTTGAATTTGCATGACGTTTCTATGTGACCTGTGTAACTAATTATTGTACTTGCACAAAAACCTAATTGTACTTTTGTGTCTACAATTTTACTAACATTTCCGTTTTTTATATTTATCTATATTTTTACGTACTTTATCTGTATTTTAATAGTTGTTATAATTTTTGTAGTAATTATTATTTATCTATTGATTTTATTTATTATATTTTTCTACATGTATAATGTAAAATATAGTTAAGTGAAATCTTTTTAAATATTCTTAATGCATATTTTCATAATATTTATTTTTTAGAATTTTTATCATATGAAATTAAAGATATTAAAGATTATATATATATATATATATATATATATATATATATATATATATATATATATATATATATATATATATATATATATATATATATATATATATATATATATATATATATATATTATAATACCAATTATACTCTATCCATTTCACTAAATTTAGTCGAAATCGTCAATAATAAATTAACAACTACTCGATCTACCAAAAATAAATCTTTAAATTAGGTATAGCTGATAAAATTAAATTCATTTATTCTATATATAAGCATCTTTAAACCTTCTAAGTCGAACAATTCTATATAAGAAGCTTACAATCACCTTAGTTATTTTACTATTTAATCTTATATTTTACTATTTAATTAACCTTTAATTAGCAAGGCTCAGATTAATTCTTTTGTAATACTATATTGTACGTCATCAAATCTCAACAATTAATTTAAATTTGAGTTTATAGTTATCATTAATTCATCAAGTAGTTACCACTTAATATGTATGTATTGAATTCACTTATTTTTTATTTGTTTCGCTATGCATCATTTCCGTTTTTTTTTTTTTTGCAATGCTTTTCACTTTTTTTTTTTTAGTTTTATCGACAAATTTCTTCACTTATTTGTTTTTCATTGTAAATTTATATTTCAACTTTCAATACAAAATGTAATTTTATAAAGATAAATGATATTGAGATGTTAAATAAGCTATTTTGGTAACATCGTATATCCTTAAAAGAACAGTTGTACTCAAAACTCAATTAATCTTTCCAACTTAACTATTCCATAAGAATGGATCACTTTAATCGTAATTTTGGAGTACCAATCCTTAAAGAAAGCCCTACCAATCAGCCAGTCTCCTGAGAGACTGTCTCTTTGAAACACATTTCTTATGCCCAACCCATTAAAGCTTAATAAAACTAAAAATTGATAATGGGTTGGCAAAATTAAAAATGGTCTCTCTCTCACAAGAATTTGTGCCTACGAATGTTTTTTTTTTTTTTACCATCAGTAAAGAATGTTTTAATAAATATATTTTTTGTCTTATATCCAGATCTTATTTGGTAAATCCAAATTCGACACTAATTCGATTCGACTTGAGTAAAAAAGTTCAATTCGGATCCGTGGAAAAATATTTGACTCCAAATCAGAGGAGGATTTCAGAATAATTTGATAACTGTATGGTTCATTTTATACAACTTTTTATATTTTACGATTAATAGAGACATTTTTTAGATATAGCGTAGGCCAAAAGAAGAAAAGGACATGAGAATCGTATTCAAGACCTTTTATAAGAACATCAAAACTTTCTCCAATTTAGATAAAATATAATTCTCAATGGAGACATTTTAAAGTCCTTTTGTTATGAATGTTTTTACTATGAAAATTTTACCGATCAATTAATTAGAGGGCATGTCATAGTTAGACTCGTAGTTAATCAAATTCAAAATATAATCTTATATAATAAAAATTGATCATATAATAAAGTTAGATAAATCGATTAATAAAACGAAATAATTTAAATTAATAGTTGAAATGATTTAGATTATGACAATATGACATCTTTGTGGAGAATATTTTCAAATTATATGTTAAAATTTAAAGAAGTTTGCATGGTTTTAGTAATGTATCAATCTTAAATTTATGTGTACGCCTATTTTAAAAAGACGTGCGTAAGCTTTAGAATACGTTGTATCAACATCATGCATGCTTTTCTTCTTGTATCCTATTTTCGGACACATTTCTTGCTTTTCCAAAATTTGAGCCTTATGTTAAAGCTAGGGGTTTTAGTATCGGTCCCGATTTCTCACAATTTTTGAATTTTTGAATTTTTATTATAATAGCTTTAAATAATATTTATGAAATTTGGCCTATTGACTAATTATAATTTGGTCTTTTAGATTAAAATATTTTGTATTTAGTATTTTCATTAATGTTTAGTTTGCTAGTGTTAAATTTGATTATCAAATAGATTTACGATATTAACATTATCACAATAAATAATGATTACCTTAGTGATCAAACATTTCAATGAGCAGAAAGTTTCATAGCCAGCACGAATTAGAAATGACATTGGTCACATCACGATATTCCAGCTTTGGCACTAAATTTGGATTAGGTAGATTGATGCATAGAAGAGCATAAGCCATGAAATCAAATAGTCATCAAAAAAGACATGATAACCCGAAGTAGAGTGATGAGTATCAAGGCATCCACCACAATCTGCATTTGTATATAATACTCCGTCCAATTCACTATTAATGACCCATTTGCTTTTTACACTATTCATCTCTTATTTTTAATTTGTATTTTATTATAAATCTATAAGTTAAAACATAGTTAAGTGAAATTTTGTTTGATTCGTCTCAATGCAAGGATTATTCATATCAATTTTTCATAATTTTTAATTATGCACAATTAAGAGATACTAAGAATTGAATAAGTGCATTAGATAATGTATAAAGCAAATGAGACATTATTAGTGAATCGAAAGGAGTATTAAAGAAGCGGTAGATAATTTATGCAACTAAAGACCAAAATCAAAAGTGCCTTGAATTTAATAAAAAATCATACTTGATATCTTTAGCAATTTTATAAATATTAACAAAAAGTTTAAACTAAAAACACATGTACCCTTTACATTAAATATACTCCTTTTTATCCGAAAATAAAATATACCCTACGAAAGACAATTTTTTAGGATTTTTAATTCCCATTAATAATTTTAATTAGAGCTTCCTCGGGTTCTAATACCTCTAATTTACCATCCTTGCATGTAGCTTGTATTGACCAATTACCACATCAAATTCTACCCAAAGCCTTTCCATTTATGTAACCTTCCAATAGAGCCAAACATTTTTGGACAATGTTTACCCTCCCAATGGGTAGACATTATTTGTAGCACAGTAAAAAAAAGCTGAGGTTTTACATAAATTTAGCCAAACAATTTTATAACTTAGAAGTTAGAAGTGATCATCCTATTTTTGTATAAAAAGTGAAAAAAAAGTAGCATTACTATTCAAAGCTATATCAATTACACACTCACTTTTTCACAAATCGTCACACTTTTAATTTTAATCCGTATTTTGGACTTTAATATAATTTTTACCTATATATATTTTTTTCATTTTTTCTCACTTTTAATCATACACAATACTAATTTTTTAAATTATTATCATCATCATACCCAGTGTATCCCGCTCATAGAAACTATGAACAGGGTTTAGGGAGGAAAGAAAGACGACAACTCATATCTATAAAGAAGGATGTGGTTAAAGAGTCTCCCGACTCAAAATTGAACCTCCGAAGAAGTTTTTCCTGCCTTTATTCGCCGGCCTGCACCATAAGTTTGACCTATAATAATAATTAACAAATAAATATACATAAAAAGAACTAAGCATATAAAAACTAAGCATATGCATAAAGGAAAAGTAATAACTAAATAAAAACAAGCCAAAAAGCGATATATAAAAGGTAAGAAATAAGAAGATCAACGGTTAAGGAGAACGTCTCAATAATCTTTTAACAAGTCTTCAATTTGTTGTAACTCATGCAAGTCTCTTTTAATATTAATTTTTAATATTTATGTCAATTATTAGTAGTGCTATCATATACTATTTTTTGTTCCATCATACATGTTACCGTTAATGATATTTTCTCAAACAATCCACGCAACATGTCGTAATTAAATAAAAGTATTTTTAAAAGAAGGATGCAAACATCACTCAACCCTTTTCCTGCGTAAAAAAAAGAAAGTAAAAAATGATAATAAAAACAAATTAGTGGTCAAAGGTAAAATAATATGTGATGCATGTGATAATTATAAACAGGAAGACTGCAGGGTTCTGTTAGCATATAGCAGGTAGTAGTGCTCTACTATTCAAATATGGTTTTTGCACTCTTTTAAAGTTGGTTTAATCATATAATTCTACAAGCTAAGTAATCACATCATGTTCTTTGAAATCATAATTATCAAATAGTAGTTGCTACAATACATGAAATAAACATTATGCTATTTTTATTTCCTTTTTTTTAAGTTTTATTGATTTTGATATTCAATCATATTTTTTAATACCAACTTTTAATTTATTAATATTTACACTTCATTCATAAAGCTCTTACATAAAAAGGTAAAGTATAGCTATTATATGAAACGGAGGTGGTATATAATATGGCACTTTTAATAGTATAATATAATTATAATTTTATTACAATTTGACAAATGACAAATGAGATAAATGGTATAGATTGAAAGAGACAGACCGAGTATTTGTTTTTTAATTATACCAAAATGCATATAATTATATACTCTTACATTTGAAACACATTTGCAAGTATATATTGATGAACATGAAGAAAACGGGATTTT
This sequence comes from Amaranthus tricolor, assembly GCF_026212465.1. Classification (NCBI taxonomy): domain Eukaryota; kingdom Viridiplantae; phylum Streptophyta; class Magnoliopsida; order Caryophyllales; family Amaranthaceae; genus Amaranthus; species Amaranthus tricolor. The sequence continues at coordinate 23,063,575 of NC_080054.1, read as the reverse complement.
ATTTGTAGTTCTGAGTAGTTTTGTACTTCTTGTCATTGTAAATATATTCCTTTTAACATTTCTTTTCTAGTAGTTGAACAATATTATTTGGTCCAAGGAGGGGTTGTTAATTAATTCCTACATTTATTTACTTTAATTTGTTTATTCTAATTAAATATTTTTTTAGTTTTACACACTTACTGATACATGATTTCAATGCTCAATAGCTTGAATTATGCTTGGTTAAAGATTACTATAAGAAATGAATATCAATAAAATTTATGTTGACACAAATTAAAATACAATTTAAACGTGACTGATAAATATTTCCTTCGTTTTTTTTATTTGTCTACTTTAAATTTTTCCATTTTATGAGAGAGAAATTTAAATATGATTTTTAAAGTATATATTCAAGACAAAATATATTCATATGAGATCTTGTTATATTCGTCTTGATAAAAGAATTTTAATATATAATTTTTACAATTTTTCATAATGCATAATATGAGATATCGAGACTCAAAATTTGCGTTGAATATATAAAAAAATAAAGTAGGCAAAAAAAGGAGAAAGTATGTTAAAAAAGTATTAATTTTTAACTTCCTTGAAATTTTAATATCTCATGTCATTTAATGTCTTTTGTCAACCAAACACGAGCTTATGAACCTATTTTCTAAAATTTGTAACTCCAATAGATATAACTTGCAACATTTTCAGCATAATTGTAAAGTACTTGTTTAGTTATGAAATATTTGCCACATTATAATTTTGGTCACTATTTATCATTATGTTTATTTTATATATTACAGTTAATGTGTAAGAAAAAATATAGTCATGTGGCCGGATCTTATTTAAATCATCTAATCGCATATATATTAACTTTTTTAAATTTTTATATGTGTATAGTTTTATATATATATAATCAATATAATATATATTAAATTGTATAAAAAGTCAAATGTAACAAGTATAATAAAACAAAGAAAGTAGCATTATACTCCCTCCTATTCACACTATGTGTCCTATTTACTTTTGGGGCACAATTCATCTCACTCTTAAATTGCATTTTATTATTAATATATAAGTTAAAACATAGTAATATGGGATTATATTTGATTAGTTTTGATGTAAAGATTATTAATATCAATTTTTTATAATTTTTAATTATACATAACTCGATATATTAAAGATTGAATAAGCGCATTAGATATAGAGCATAAAGTAAATGGAACACTTAAAATAAATAGGAGAGAGTAATTAAATAAATAATTCAATGTAATAATGGATATAAAAACTGTTTATGACTCCATTCAATGTGTTTATATGTATTAGAATTCTCTCCATTAGCTTTTTTACTATCTATGCTAAAATTTTAACACCTATTTTAAAATAAAAAATAAAATGTCAAACTCCCTTTATTAAAACTCCATTCAACAACTATGACCATTAAATTGAGTTTAAAATACTCCTACATTACCACAAATTAGCAAAGAACTTTGAAGTTTGAGCCTAAGTCTAAGGATAACAATAATGAATTTGAAATAATGTTGATTGTTGAGTCTTGCATAGAGTATTGAAAATACATATATAATATCTCTATTTTATAATATTGAGCACCATTTTAATTTAAAAGGTAGTTTAAATAAATAAAGATAATTTATAATATTCACAAATCATGATTATGTAGAAGAATTTAACAGGGTGAAATTTTTAGGATTTTATTTATTTTTTTTGTTTCATTTACTTTATTGGTATTTGTTTTATCTTCTAAAGATAGTTTATAAATTACGGTGATTGATTAGAATTATTACTAACTTGGCATAGTATTAAAAAATAATTGATTGATAGCAAAATATCATTATTGTCCATTAAAAATGACAGAAGTGTAAAGAGTAGATGAAATATAGAGTAGAAATAAAATAAGGGTAAATAGGAAAATTTATAAGTTATCTTATTACATAAATAATAATGTAGAATAATAAAATAGATGAAAAAAATGTAGCAAATATTATAAAATAGACGAAATATATCCCAATACTCAGGATAGGGATAATGCTATGATTGTTTTCTTGGGCCTGATAATTAAATATTTTTTCTGTTTCATTATACTTGCTACATTTGACTTCTAACACAATCTAATGTGTTATTTTGATTATTTACATACTGAACTATACACATCTAAAAATCATATAAAGTTAATATTATGAAAGTATATGATTAGATGATTCAAACAAAATCCCACTTGACTATTTTTTTCTTACACACTAGCTACAATATGTAAAATAAGTATAAACAATGTTAATAATGATAATGTAGCGAGTATTTCAGAACGGAGGAATTACATAATTTATTTCATTTGTTCAATAAAATTGAGTTTGAGGTAACTTTGGGAATAAAAGTAAAATTAGAAAGAGTTTTGTATTAGTTTATGAATAATAAAAAGCAGATAAAAATTAATATAAACTTGAAGTAGTTACAATTTGAGGTTTGAGTTTGGAGATATTGGCATATGTTTTGGTCTTTATTTTGTGTTGATAATATATGCATTGTATCAGTTTTGTTTGCTCATTTTGATGCTTTGTACTTCCTCCGTTCCATAATACCTGCTATATTTTCTATTTTTGACAATTTTATATTACTTGCTACATTTTTAGTTTTAGTAATAAAACAATCATTTAAAGTTTTACCTACCCTATTTTTATCCTACTCTATACTCTATACTCTAATAAAATATTATACTATACTCTATAAAGTAACCTAACAACGTATTTTTTTTTTTTCAATTAACAATAATAAAATACTATACTCTATAAAGTAAACAATCAGCTACATTATAGGTCAATTACTTTTCTTAATACCCGTACCCATGCAAATATAGCGACTAAAATAGAACAAAGGAAATATCGGTTTGTTATTTTAAGCTTAATTAATATTTTCGTCTGCTTTCTGTTTTAGCATAACAAACTCTTTTATATAAAGAAGAGTCTCTAGTATCTACTTCATCCGTTCCTTAATACCCGCTACATTTTCTATTTTTGACAATTTTATATTACTTGCTACATTTTCGTTTTTAGTAATAAAACAATCATTTAAAGTTCTACCTACCGCTATTTATCCTACTCTATACTCTATACTTTATAATAAAATACTATAATATACTCTATAAAGTAACCTAACAATCTATTTTTCCTCTTTCTTTTTCAATTAACAATAATAAAATACTATACTCTATAAAGTAAACAATCAGCTACAGTATAGGTTAATCACTTTTCTTAACACCCGTGCCCATACAAATGTAACAATAATATCAGAACGAGGAAGTACTATACTAATATTCTAATAAGACAAAATAACTAATTTAGAGAGTATTTTCTCTCTCCAAAACTATCTTCTTCTCCAAGCTTCTTTATTCTTTAATGGAGTCCATGTAAACTTGTGCTCACATTGTAACATGGTATCAAACTAAATTTCAAGATCCTTTCCTTGCTTTCGCCATTATTCTTCTCTCCTTATTCTTGTTTCTATTTCTTTTTCCTTTTGGACTGCATTGCCGCCATTTTTTTTACTGTTTCGAAACCCTTACATTTCAATTTTCATGGCTTCTACTATGACTGACAGTACTGATCTCACTCAAAATCCTTTCAATTCTTACTACCTTCATCCATCCAAGCATGTTGGTTCCAAACTCGTATCCACTCCATTTGACGGTACCGGCTACAGTGATTGGCGTCACTCCATGATCATTAGTCTTACTGCTAAAAACAAAATGCCGTTTGTCGATGGTACTCTCCCTTAACCTTCTGCTGATTCTTCTAAATTTAAAGCATGGATTCGTTGTAATAATATGGTCATTGGCTGGATCATTGCTTCTATGGATAGACTCATTGCTAAAAGCATTATGTATTGTCACACTGCTCATAAAATATGGTGTGATCTTGAAGAGCGTTTTGGTCAAGCTTCCATGGCTCAACTTTTTTCTCTACAAGAAGGACTCACTAATATTCCTAACAACATAATCAACACATTGCTGAATATTTTACCAAAATGAAAGCTGTATATGGGATGAACTCGATCATTTAAATCCGCTTCCCCCATGTTCCTGTGGTGGTTGTCGTTGTTCTCTCACCAAAAAATTCCTCAAGATTCAACAAGATCAGCGCACTATGCAGTTTCTCATGCATGTCAATGATGATTATGCATGTCAATGATGATTTTCGGCAAGTACGTACTAATATTCTCATGATGGAGTCTTTGCCTACTGTTTCACAAGCATACCGTTTCCTTCTTCAAGAACAGCGTCACAAAGAACTCGTCAAATAAGCTACTCCTCTTCCTGATTCTATGGCTTTTGATGTAGGAAAATTTAGATGGTAAAATAGCGAATGGATTTATTTAGAGAGGAAGATATATGAGGGAACATGTAGAATGAATATTGTTCTTTATTGCCAAAAAATTGATTATATCGATGGGTATTTATAGTGTTGAGTTTGGTTACAAGTTTACTAAAATATCTTAGATATTTTTATTTTTTAATTACTTTTCTAGGATCTTCTATTATATTATCTTAGATATATATATTTTTTTTAATCTTTAGTTTAGATATTTTTATATTTAATTAAAATCCTAGATTTTTCTAGATTATTTTAACACTCCCCCTAATTTGAAAAATCTTAAACTCTAAGTTGTCTTCTGAACTCGATAAATCTATCAGTTGATATGGGTTTTGTGAAAATGTCTGCGAGCTGCTCCCCCGTCTTACAGAATTGTAATTCGATCTCTTTCTTGTTTACTAACTCACGAATGTAGTGATGTCGTATCTCGATGTGTTTTGATTTGCTATGAAGCACTGGATCTTCGTCATTGCTATTGTTGACATGTTGTCACAGAACACTGTAGTTGGTGTCTCTTGCTTATATTGTAGATTGATTAATATCCTTCTAAGCAAGACTGCTTCACGTGCTGCACTTGTTGCTGCAATGTATTCTGCTTCTGCCGATGATAAAGCTAATTTCGCCTGTTTTTTTGATGACCATGAGACCACCTTGTTTCCAAGCTGAAATACGTACCTGCTTGTACTTTTTCTATCATCCACGCTTCCAGCCCAGTCGCTATCAGTGTATCCTGTGAGCTTGAAATCTTTTTCAGTTTCGTACATGATCCCAAGCTTTTTGTTCCCTTAATGTATCTGAGAATCCTCTTTGCTGTTGTTAGAGGATCCTTTCTCGGTTCACTCATGAACCTGGATACGATGTTTACAGCGTTGACTATATCTAGTCTTGTATGTGTGAGATAGATAAGAGAGCCGACCAAGCTTCGTTACATTGCTCCGTCGACTTTTGGTTTGCCATCGTACTTTGATAACTTCTCATTGATTGCCATTGGTGTAGCCAGCGGTTTACATTCACCCATGTTGAATTTCTTGAGAAGGTCTTCTGCATATTTCTCTTGTGATAGAAATATTCTTCTTGGGCTTTGTTTGATTTGTATGCCAAGGAAGTATTTCATTGTACCAAGGTGTGTCATCTCGTACTTCTTCATCACAGCCTTTTTAAATTCTTCGATCATCGTTGGGTGTGTGCCTGTATAGATTAGATCATCCACGTACATGCATAAAATGAGAAAGTTGTTACCTTGTGTCTTGATGTATAGTGAAGGTTCACTCGGACTCTTGATGAAACTATGCTAGAGAAGATAATTGTCGATATTGTTGTTCCACGCTCGGGGTGCTTGTTTGAGTTCGTACAGAGCTTTTCGAAGGCGGTATACTTTGTCTTCTTGGCCTTTATGACGTATTCCTGCGGTTGCTCGACGTACACTTTTTCTTCGAGTTCTCCATTTAGAAATGCTGATTTGACATCGAGCTGAAAGTCTGGTAGCTGATGCTGTGCTGCTAATGCCAGGACTGTTCTGATTGTCTCCATGCGGACAACTGGTGCATATGTTTCGTTGAAGTCGATTCCTAGTTGTTGCGCATATCCCTTTGCTACGAGCCTTGCTTTGTACTTGTTGATGAAGCCATGATCATTATGTTTCATCTTGTAGACCCACTTGAGTCCAATGACTTCTTGTCTTGTGGTTTGTCTACAAGTTTCCATGTGTGATTCTTCTCGATCATTTTGATTTCTTCGTTCATAGCCTCAATCCATGTTTCTTCTTGTGCTGCTTCTTGAAATGTTTGTGGCTCACTAGAGAAGAGAGCCATCATTGCTTGGTCACAATGGTAATCTTGTAACCATGATGGGGGTTGCCGATCTCGTGTTGATCTTCGGGCTTCTTGATGTTGAGGAGTTAAACGTGATGTTTGGGTTCTTGAGCTTGGGAATGATCTTGTACTTTCAGGTGTACTTGGACTCGGTGATGATGAGTTTTTTGGTTGGTCTGCTCCGTCTTCTTCACTTGGATCTCTTAGGAGAGTATCTCCTTTGCGAGCTTCAGTTTCTATTTCTTTCCACGTCCATTCGGCTGCTTCGTCGAAAATTACGTCTCTAGAGATGATTAATTTTTAGATTCAAGCTTGTAAAGGCGATATCCTTTTGTTTCGTGACTGTATCCAATGAATATGCATTTTTCTCTTTTCTCATCGAGCTTTTGCCGATTCTCCTTCGGGATGTGGGCATAAGTTACGCATCCGAACACTTTGAGGTGTTCAACTCTTGGCTTTCTCTTGTGCCAGACTTCATGTGGCGTTAAATCCTTAAATGCTTTTGTAGGAGATCTATTGAGGATATATACTGCCGTGTGAACAGCTTCGGCCCAGTATCTTTTGGGTAGATGTTTACCCTGCATCATGCTGCGGGCCATCTCTGCTATAGTGCGGTTTTTTCTTTCTGCGACACCATTTTGTTGAGGTCTACGCCTTGCTGTAAGTTCTCTTTTAATTCCATGCTTCTTACAGAAGTTGTTGAATTCGTTGCTTGTAAATTCTCCGCCACGATCCGTTCTAAGAATCTTAAGAGAATGCCCACTTTGATTTTCTGTGAGGGCTTTGAATTCCATGAAGTGGGAAAAAGCTTCTGATTTTTTCTCCAGGAAATATACCCACATCATGTGGGAGTAGTCATCTACGAACAAAAAAAAATATCTTTTTCCGCCAAAAGACAGATTCTTGGTAGGACCCTAGATATCTGCATGAACAAGCTCTAGAGGAGCCTTGGCCCTCCAAGGTGCGGTAGGAAATGGCAATCCGTGCATCTTGCCATATATACAGCCTTCACAAATTTTTCTTTCGTTTTTTTATTGATGGTAGTCCAATTACCACTTCTTTTCATTTTAATAGTTTTAGACTGTTAAAATTTAGATGCCCGAATCTCAAATGCCATAAGGTGGATTCATCATTTATTGAGCTTAAAGCCAATTTTTCTTCAAATAACAATTTTAATGGGAATATTTTGTTATGAGCCATTTCAACAGTTGTTATTATCTGACCCTTATTTTTATCATAGATTTGACATTTGTTATTCTCAAATTTAACCGTATATCCTTTTTTAATTAATTGGCCTACGCTTAATAAATTTTGTGCAAGTCCGGGAACATAAAAAAAACTTCATGAATTAATTTTAGTGAGCCATTTTTTGTTTTAACGGCGATTGTTTCTTTTCCGGCGACATCTTCTTTTTTATCGTTGCCAAGTGTGATGTGTGTTTTAACATTTTCTTCAAGAGTGACAAAATAATTTTTATTGCCAGTCATGTGATTTGAACAACCACTATCAATATACCATATGTAACTTACTTTTTCTTGTGCAATTAATCCAGTGTAAAATATTTGCTCTCCGGAATTATTGTTTTCGGAATAGTTTGCTTCTTCTTTTTGTCGATACCAACAATTTTTTTCGAGGTGAGTGTGTTTTTTACACCTCTTACATTTGTACCGACAATAATTAGTATTGTGGTTAGTTTTCTTACATAATTTACAATAAAGGTCAGTTTGATTATTTAATCGACTCCTTTGATTTATAAAATTTCCTCTAACCTTGCTACAATTAGTTGATGTTTGTCCTTTTTCATAATTTTTACTATGGCTATTTTTATTTTCACCATTAGAAAATTTTAATTTAGCTAGAAAAGCTTGTTCTATTGGTTCTTCGTTAAATCTTTTTAATCTATCTTCATGTGCAAGTAGTGATCCCATTCGTTCTGGTATACTTAATTGAGATAAATTTTTCTTGTTAACTTCTTCTATTGTTGTGGCAATAATGTTATATTTTTGTGATGAACTCTTTAATATTTTTCGAATCACATTCTCATCTTATATTTTACCACCATTTGATCTTATTTGATAAACTATATTAGTGACTCGGTCAAAAAATGAATGTATTGTTTCATTTTTCTGCCATTAATAAATTATCAAATTCTCTCCATAGTCATTGGAGTTTAAAAAGAATTACGTCTTCGGAACCTCTGTACTTTGTCTCCAGGATCCTCTAAGCCTCCGTAGCTGTTTTTGCAGGCATGATCGTTGTAAGTATTGCCTCGTCGAGTCCACGATATAATAGGGATAGGGCATAGTTATCCCTTATCCTATTTTGTTTATATTGTTTTATTTTTGTTTCATTCCACTTTAGTGTCATCTTTGGGTGGTTGCTCGTAACCTTCTTGTACTAATTCCCATAAATCTTGGGAGATAAATATTAACCTCATTTGCATAGCCCATTGTTCATATTTTTCTCCTTTAAATGTAGGAACCCAATTAACTTGGGGGTAATTAATGGTTGAGGTCATTTTTTTATTTTGTGGTTAGAGGTTTATTTTATTGTGGAGTATGTTGGTTAATGTGTTTAGGTTGTTTGGAGGTTTTGGTTTTAATTAGCTCTTGATACCAAATGTAGAAAAATTTAGATGGTAAAATAGTGAATGGATTTATTTGGAGAGGAAGATGAGTGAATATGTAGAATGGATATTGTTCTTCATTGCCAAAAAATTGATTACATCAATGACACTAAAGTGGGATGAAACAAAAATAAAACAATATAAACAAAATAGGATAAGGGATAACTATGCCCTATCCCTATTATATCGTGGAGTCGACGAGGCAATACTTACAACGATCAAGCCTGCAAAAACAGCTACGGAGGCTTAGAGGATCCTGGAGACAAAGTACAGAGGTTCCGAAGACGTAATTCTTTTTAAACTCCAATCACTATGGAGAGAATTTAATAATTTATTAATGGCAGAAAAATGAAACAATACATTCATTTTTTTGACTGAGTCACTAATATATTTTAGAAATCGTGATTGTATTTTTAATATAAATATATGTTAATATTTAAATTCGTATATAAAAGTAGTTTATTAAAACTATTTCTAAATTAATTTAACATAATTATAAAATCTCTAAAAGTTATTAAAATATTAATTAATGACGTTAGAAAATCTCGGGGTGTAACACATGTTCATCATACTGCTGGTCAAGGTACTATACTTCTTGCTACTGATCATTTATCATTACAGGCTTTTTCGAATTTCGATTGGGGCGCTTGTGTCAATACTAGACGTTCTATTAGTGGTTATCTTCTTCTCTTTAGAAAATCACTAATTAGTTGGAAATCAAATAAACAATCAACCGTCTCTAAGTCCTCTTTCGAAGCTGAGTATCGTGCTATGTCCTCGGATGCATCTGAAATCACCTAGACCATTCGTTGACTAGAGGAACTGGGTATCATTGATTTACGTCCTTTTACTCTCCACTGTGTCAATCAATCAGCCCTTAATATTGCTCATAATCCGATGTTACATGACAGGACCAAATACATTGAAATTGACCGTCATTTTATACAGGAAAAGGTCATGGAAGGTCTTTTACAACTCCAACCTTATCAAAACTTAGCAATTATTGTATAATCACTTTATAATTGTAAATGTTTACTTTAAAATTATAAATAATTATTTTAAAGTTATAAAAAAATAAGTATTCAACTATAAACAATCATTCAGGTAACACATATTAGATCAGTCTAATTGAGATAATATGACTTCTATTAGAAAATTCGTGATCAAAACTTCTCCAAACAAAGAAAGGCATACTCGTCCTGTATTGGGGAGACAGAGAAACACAAATTGCATCAAGGTGCCCTTAAAAAGCAATATTCTAAGTCCATTTATTTTGCAATGTTCTTGATTTGAGGGACTCTTTCACCACATTGTTCTTTATGGGTATGAGCTGTCGTCTTTCTTTTTTCTCTAAACTCTGACCATAGTTTTTTATTAGCGAAATATACTGGGCATGATGATGATGATGGTCCATCATTTTCTTTTAATATAATCCATACATTTTAACTCTCTTTTATTTACATTCACACAATTCATTATCTCTCTTTATTTATTGTTAACAAACCAACTCAACCAAAATCTTAAGCTGATGATTGAGGCCCTAAATATGCTATATACTCTAACACGCCCCCTCACACGAAAGCCTATTGAGCCCGTAACCTCTTATCACATAAGCTAGAAAAAATCTTAAGCTAGAAATATTAATACACATAAGCGCTGAATATTCCACTTTAATTGAAGGGTGGTTAAAATTTGAACCCGTAACATCTTATCACATTAGCTTCTAATACCGTGTCAAAAACCAACTCAACTAAAAGATTAAATTAATGGTTGAGACCCCAGAATATCTTATATACTTTAACGTTTATTAGTTGTACTAATTCCTTAAAATCTCCGCAATTTCTCACCTATTGATACACTAATACCATACGAAACTTGCGTGTAAACATGGTGAATGACAAAAAAAGTTGGAAACAGTATAATTGCAGGAGATCCACCCAAACAACTGTCCTATAACTTCTTCATCATAAGATTCGTCCTCTAAATTTTGTCACTTTTATTAAAGCTAATAACAAGAAAAAAAAATTTAAAATGGCCAATAGTAAAAGATGTTGTTCAAGAAGGAAACAGAAGAAAAAAAGCAAAAAATAGTGAGTTTTTCTTTTCGCATTATTTACTTAACAGCCCTTTTCATTTTATTGTCACGACATCATCCCTTATATATTGATCTTTTAAAATTGTCCCTGGTTACTTTTTAAACTTTTAATCTCTAATATCTCTATAAAAACTCTCTCCGAACACTCATTGAATTAAAACAAGCGAAAACTAAAAATTGAATTACAATGGTCAACGAAAATGAGCATCAATATGATTGCGGAATCAATATGATTGTGTTAAATTTGATACATATTTACTCTTTTGGCTATAAAGTTAAATAGAAAATTTATATAATTGCATTGTTTGCGGCATTATAACTAGACTTCAAGATCTTTCTAATGATATATTATATGCCCAATTCCGATAACCGAGCAAGAAATGACGATCGTTTAAAGTTTGTTTGTGCTGAAATTTGATACATGTTCAATCTTTTAGGCATAACTTATTATAGAAAAATCGTATTGATGCAAAATTTGTGTCATTAGAAATTAGACTTCAAGAGCTTTCCAACGACATATTATATTCCCTATTCCGACAACCACGTGAGAAATGACAACCATTTAAAGTTTGCAAGAATTTTAAACATCTAGTAGTGCGACTGGACCGTTGTATGGTCGCGTAAAACGTGCAATCGGATCACGGTATGGTCGCACATTTTACGCGACCATACTGAAGTCCGATCGCGCGCGACTAATTGTTAGAAATCACTGCAAACTTTAAACAGTCATCATTTTTCGTTCGATTGTCAAAATTGGGCATATAATATGTCATTGGAAATCTCTTGAAGTCTAGTTTCTAACGTCGCAAACCTTGCATTAATAAAATTTTCTATAAAAAGTTATGCCCAAAAGATTGAACATATATTAAATTTTAACACAAGCAAATTTTAAATGATCATCATTTCTCGCTCGGTTATCGGAATTTGAATGTAATATATCATTGGAAAAATCTTAAAGTCTAGGTTCTAATGCTGCAAATATTGCAATATTGTGATTTTCCTATCAAAAGTTTTGGCCAAAAAAGTGATTATGTATTAAATTTCGATTTTAAAAAATTGTTTTCCTTTTTAAAATTAATATTTTTTATTTTAATTTAATTATTATTAATAAATTTAGTTTAGTAATAATAATGGTTGATTTAATAATTAAATATAAATATAAGGGCATTTTAGTAATTTAATTAAAAAAAGGGGTGGCGATATAATGAAAAGAGTTGCGAAGTTTAAGGATTGTTGTGCCGTGTACTTTTATATAATTGTAGAGGATGATATTTTAGTTCGACTCGATCCGAAAAAAATTAATCTACATAATGTGATTTTGAATGCAATTATACTGTTTGACTCCAAATTAGAGTCGGACCTTCAACAAATTAATTAACTTGAGTTTGACTTTGACTCTGACTTAGACTCTAATTCAACCTAAGGCACAAATATACTTGTTTTGATTGTTGTTTCACATCAAATATTGTTGTTAGTATTATTGTATTTATCATAATAGGCTTTTCTAGATATTCTAACTCTTAGATCCTAATTGAAAGATACTATTATTGTAAATTTGCGTATTGTTGTTAAACGAATTCGGGCCAATTCTAGACAATTCATGTTATTAAGTTAGATTTGTCGTACTATTTTCCTTGTTAAGCATAATTTGAGGAAATAGTATCATATTTGAAACACTTATTATTATTATTATTATTATTATTATTATTGTAAGTCTTCTCCTAAAAGAATTAGATTCTCAAAAAAAAAAAAAGAAATACCCTCAATTATTATTTCACCATTCCTATATCTGTATACTTTGAAGTATTTGGATACTTTACATTGTATACCTCTAATTATTCCTCATTGACTCAAAATATCTCAAAATAATTAGTTAAAAATAACGTGTATAGTGTTAAAAGTTAAGTATTCCAACATTTAAGGGCATGTTGATCAGTTAAATAATACTCCCTCCGAACCAATTTAGATGTCCCATTTGCTTGGGCACGGTTATTAAAGATGGTGTGGGGTCCATTAAAAAGGTAAGTAGTGAAGGGTAAGTAGTGAAGGGTAGTTGGGTAAGTAAGGTATATGAGGGTATATTCGTAATTATTTGTGTGAACTAAGGATATTTAGATAAAAAAATATTGACAAATAATGAAATGGGACAACTAAAAAGACTTTGCTAAATAAAAAAATGGGACAACTAAATTGATTCGGAGGGAGTAATTGAAATATTTTAAATTAACTAGCAATAATTGAGAGTTGTTATTTACAAAATTTTCCATAAAGATATCATAAGTTCATAACCGACTTTATTAAAGGCCTAAGCATGCACGTTTAAGAAAAGTCGAAAAACATAAAATCTAAGTGAGTCGAAAGTCGGAATTTGAAAGTTTATATTCAAAATAAAGTTAAAGTGTAACAAAATTCAATCTGAACAAAAACCGACTGTTATGGAGTATGGACCTGCTTTTTCCAACCAGCGGATGAAAACTTTGTACAAAAAAAAAAAAAAAAAAAAAAAAAGAAAGATTAATATTATATATGATCCCAATAAATAAAATAGCAATAATAGTGAACGTTGGACATTCTTTTTGTCCTTCTAAGTTGGTCCCGCCCAGGGTTCGAGACTCGAGAGTCTTCCTATTTGCAAGTCTTCCCTTTTACTTTTGAGCAGCTGCCTACTACCTAACTACTACTACTACTATTTGATTTTGGCCATTATTTAAGGTTCCACGATTTTACATTATTAAATCAAAAAATAGTCTGATGGGTCAACTCAACAAGCCTAATATCCGTCCAAAATAGTCAACGCCCATTTTTAGAAGTAAAATTACAAAATACCCGTGAATAACCTAAATTAGCTCAACCATCACCCTATAAATGCCTTCATTTATTTATTATCAAATCAGGTATATTTTTGAATTCTCTCAACTACTCACATTCAATTCTTAGATTCTAATTCCGATCACTGACTTGAGTGTTGAAAGGGCTTCTCGAAAGACTACCCCCGAACACGTAACCTGCTGTTCGTTTTGCAGGTCTACGACAAAACCCGTTTGATCTTATTTGGACCTCCAAGTAGCAGAAATCTTTTTCCCAAACAACTCCGTTCTATTTCAACTTGATTGACCAATTTCCTAACAGAAACAACTATTAAAAATTTTCTTCACTACAACCAAAATTCTAACAATCTTCATATGAAAATTTTAATTTATCTCCCATAATAATCCACCATTTTATCTTAATGTCATTAGAAGCAAAGACAATTTTGTAACATTTCACTTTTTTCTTCACTATCTTCTTGTGACATTCTTCTTAAATGCAACTAAAAAAGAGTATGTATAACATTTTCACCTTACATGATTGTAATTTAATTAATTAATTTTGAAGTAATTAATTAATTATGAGAGTGAATATAAAGGATAAAACTAGAATGAGTTCATCTAAATTAAATTAATTAATATTAACTAATTTTGACATTATTATCCCTAGATTTTCTTAAACCTACTTTTTTATATCCACTTTAAATGTTTCATTTGAAATTTTACACTATTTATAAATCTCTCTTAATTTATTTTTTATTATTAATTTAAAATTAAAAACAATAATTAAGTGAGATGTTTTTGGTTTTTCTTAATGTAAAATTCTAGTAATTTCATTTTTTCATTGTTTTTTAAATTGAGATTATTATTAAAAATATACAACCATAGAGAAAACCATAACCAACAGCATAAAAAACTCTAATTTAAGAAAAAGATTATTAAAACAAGATTCCACTAAAACGGCTACCAATAAAAAAAAAATAGTGATACAATGAGGTTATAATCTAGAGGGTAAATTTCCTTAATATATGCCAGGAATTGATTCTCTCCTACTGAAAAGTACTCTCCATTGTCCTATGAATTGACACATCATCTTTTAATTTTAGTTTATTTTACTTAATTAACAATATTTTTTTTGTTTGATACTATGTTCACTTTTTTTATATTAATATTATTCACAAATTTATTCTCAATCTCAATTTTACAATTCACTTTAATTTTATTATATTTTATGCTTTAATTCTTGTTTTCACTTCTAGTACAACAATTTCTTTTAATTAGGTGTTTTCTCAAGAGAAAAGAGAGTAATTATTATCAAAAGAAAAATAATTATTTGGCTGTAGAGCTTTATTTGAACAAGAACTGTTAGAAATTAGAAAGAATAACTGCCTAAATGCACTCACTAATAGAAAAATAATTACTTGGCTCTAAAGCTTTATACAAATCCACCGAATAGTATCCAGTGGCGGACCCAGCTAGGGTCAAGGGGGGGCAGTGGACCCCCCAATCTGAAAAAAATAAATGAGTTTTAAAAAAAAAATTACTGTAGCGACCAATTGGCGACCACTTGGCGACCATACTTCCCGTCGCTAAACATTTAAAAAAAAATTTAAAAAAATAAAAGCTTTTAGCGACGGATTGGCGACCATACTTCCCGTCGCTAATTCGTCGCTAATTTGCTTTTCCATTTGGCGACGATTTTTTGCCCTCGCCTTTCCATCGCCACAACCGATATTCGAAATTTTGACCCCCCAATTTGAAATTCCTGGGTCCGCCACTGATAGTATCCATATTCTTTCAAAGAAAGAATGTCCATGATAGTATTTATTATTTTATTTTATTTTATTATCTAAAAAAAGAATTAATTAGTTTAAATATTTAAATTATTATAATCATAAATTTTTTTTTATTTTCTTAGCTGGACCGACTGTCCTAAAAATGGAAGAAGACTGGCCCATTCATTTCCTTTTACAATTAAATCCTTCTATATGTGAAAATTTGAAATAAATAAGATTATTTAACAACTTTGTTCAAAAAAAAGCTTCGTTCAAAATTTATTTTCGAAATAAGCGTCCTTGTCTGTAAAGTTAGACTTATTAACAGCGAAATGTAAGAAATGGTCAAAAATTTAGTCCGGGGTCAAGTCGCTGTTATTAACAGCGACTTAATGGTTGACTGGTCAAACTATTAAGTCGCTTGTCCTTTCTACTTGGATGAAGGATTCGGATGCATGTACTTTAGGTGGGTTGCTCCGAAGGGTACCAAATGCGTTGAAAAAGAAAAACAAGAGCTTAAAGATAAGGTATTTAACCTAAAAAGACAAATAGATGATATGGAACATAGGAAAGAAGAGACTGAAAGGATTATGAGAAAGTTAAAGAAACAATCTTAGTTAGCGGCGGTGGTTTAAGTTAACAAATGAACAATGTAATTTGATATGGATTCGTTGAACATGAAAAAAATTGCGTTGAATCTTCAAGAGCATTTTCCCTATTTGAATATGATTATATGTTTGATTTTGATTAAATTGATACTTAATTCTTGGCGGAATGATTCATCGCCGACAACTATGAGTAATTAACGTCATTTCATTCATAATAAGCATGTGGTAATACGATAAAAATATATACATCTACATATATATTACAAATTATAGACAAATGTCCAAATGTTACAAATATTCAATATGTACAAATGTCCAATATATACAAAGTGTTACTAATGTTCAATATATACAAACAGTATCATAATACTAATCCTGCTCCTGTACTTCTAACTGTGACGGTTTACGACGCCTCCTACGATAGGAAAAGGCCGTTGCATGACGCGCGGGAAGGGGAGGTGATTGATACTGGGATGATCCAGCACCCTGGGAGGACCCGACACCATAGTCGGGGCACGTTAAGTCTACCTCCTCAAGATGAACGTCGGCATGTTGAGGAGATGACTCATGCTCGTCCATAGTGGTGTCAGTGGTGTCAGGCACAGCGACTTCTAGAATGAAGTGCTGAAACTGTGTCCCTAGGAGTATGTCTTAGGCAATCTCCCGTACAAGCTCCTCCTGGGTGGAGCTGATGACTGCTACAATGCCCTGTGTCTTAGGCAATCTCCCGTACAAGCTCCTCCTGGGTGGAGCTGATGACTGCTACAATGCCCTGTGCCTGCATTAAGACTGAAGTATTAATGAAATGTATAACATGTAATTTCTATGGATAATAATCAACGTTGAAGAATACTTACAAACTGTGTCATCGTCGGTGTTGCAGGAGCGTACTGGGCTGCCGCGATGATATCTCGTAGTGTCATCCATTGACGAGTGATGGAGAGGAACCGCAGCATGTAATCCGCCGAAGTAGGTGCGCCTACAGCCTCGATTGGCGCACCTTGGGCCATCAGCTCTAGCCTGAGATCCCAACGAGCTACATGGCGCCAGTTGATCTCCAACCAGTTCTTAGGCTCCCGACCCTTACGTGAGCTGTGATGGAGATCCGCCACTGTGTCATAAGGCGGCGGGATGCCCTGTACCATCCCAAATTGGCGCAATACGCACTCAGGGAGATGCACTTCGACTATGTCGAAGCATATCAAAGGTACAGAGGCTCTCCATGCCCTGACAATATCCCTGAGTGCTGACGCAATTCTCCATGAGTAGTCACCAGCGGTCGGAGGGGCCGGGGTGTTACAACAGCGTATGCCTCAGCGGGGTAAGTGTCCCATCGAAACTACACGTGAAAATGTAATTAATAAATTACAGATATACGATAGCTACAAGACTAGTAAGTGCAATCTTTACCTGGTCAGCTCGAAGTAGATCGAATTGATCGCGGTAGAACCCCACGCCAGATCTAGTGTGGGTCCTTGTACGTCTATCAAAGGTCCTTCTTAGAATTACGAGTGATAATTCTTGTGGCGTGTGAAGTGTACTTACTTCCCCCAATTAGCCATGCGTTTGCATTTTCGTGTCTTTTAACAATAAGTGATTTATGCTACAGAGACCTTAATTGATGGGTCTTCAGCAACACAATTTCTAATAAGATTGTTAATCACGAAAGATGTCAAATGAATGTGTCCAGCTGACACATTTTCAGTACTTAATACACAACCCCCATGCTTCCCTTTATATGTAACAATCTCCCATGAAGGTGAATAGGAGCTCTTCCTAGCCCCAAGCCTCCAAGCACACCCTCTCTTACACTTCATGGTGAGCACGGTTTGATTTGAAGTCTCAGTTCGGTACTTAACGTTTCTACGAATATGATACAATCTAACAACATCCAACAAGGCATCCTGGTTATCAAACATCATACCCTTTTGAAACTCTTCTTCGTCGGTGTAGGTTGTATCACATGCCCAAGACCTCCAAGAGTTGTCCTCAACGTGTTCATCTAGAAGGGGAACTAGTGCATAAAGTGTAGGACCAACGATTTTTGGAATGTTGCCTAAGGTCATGTCATTAGCTAGAGCCTCCTCATCAACACCCACATCGTCCTTAGAAGGAGCCTTAACGAATTCATTAGTCTCACTATTAAAATCATCCCAAGGCTCATTTGTATCTTCTACGTTAAAAGAATCATCATTTGAGACTTGAATTTGAAGTTGATTGGGTTCATTAGAAGAAGAAGAGGAAGATGGCATAATGGGATTTTGGCTTTTTTGGGTAGGGAAGGGTGTATGAGAAGGAGCAGAAGAAGTTACATTCAGGAATGTATTTGTTTCTACAATATTGACATCTTGATTCCCTAGGGGTACCTCTTCTACATATAACTCTAAAGAAGGAATAGATGTAGACTATGAATACTCCCACATTGCATCTATAGCCTCCTCATCCTCAACTAGAAGAGCTAACAATTCTCCACTCATATTGTATTTAAAACTTATATTAACAGTACTTCTTGTAGTGTCAATGCCAATTTTAGAGCATATAAGATATTTAAATTCATTCAAGTCCATGTTTGAGTTGCATGCAAACAGTTTACGTCTTCTCCCAACATACTTAACATTGTTACTACTTGATCGAATTGAACCATTCCAAAAACATACGACAGTCACACGAAATGAAACCATTTCTACAACAATACGTACAAAATCAACATCATCATCAAGTTCATAAGAAAACAAGTACATTGTTCAAAATTAGAGTTTGCATTCAAATATTCTCTACATTAAATTCAAACATTTTCTACATTAAATTCATGAATAAACCACATTATGAAAATCATAGCAAATAATAAGTACAATTGACATATTTATAGAGTTTAAGTATATATATGACCACTTTAAATGACATACTTTTAAAAAACAAAAAAACTAAAGAATTTATAATAAAAAGGTACCTTAATAAGCTGTAGATCACCAAGGAGTAGTAATTTGCAAGTTTATGAACCTGCATTTAATTGAAACTTCATGAAAAAATATAAATCCTAAATTTTCGAAAAAAGAAAAAAAAAACAAAAAAATCATTACCTGAAGTGAATGTAGTAAGATAACAGAACTAATTGGCAGTACAAACTTGAAATTTGATGAGATTAACTGAAAGATTGAAGTTGATTTTAATGGTGGAAAGAAGAGGGGGATTTTCGTGGGTTATTAGGGCTCTCAACGTAGTAAAGTGAAATGAGGAAGAAGGAGCTTTAACAGAAATTTAGAACGCATAAAGTCGCTGTTAGTAACAGCGACTTAATAGTTTGACCAATCAACTATTAAGTCAACTATTAAGTAGCTGTTAGTAACAGCGACTTGACCCTGGACTAAATTTTTGACCATTTCTTTCATATCGCTGTTAGTAAGTGCGAGTATACACCAAGCCTAGCTTTGGAGGCAAGGACGCTTATTTTGAGAATAAAGTTTAAATGCAGCTTGTTTTTTGAATAATGTTGTTAAATAATTTTTTTTTTCAAATTTTCTCTATATGTCAGCTTGCAAGTGGCTTACTTATTTAAAACCTTAACTTTCATACTTAAATACACAATTTTAATTATTTAATATTTAACACGTCATTTTTTATATTGAAATTTACACTATGAATATTAAAAGACCAAGGGAGAATCTAGAAATAAATTATCACCTGAGCCAATATATGATGAAATGGAGCGCATAACTCATCTTATTAATTTTATTTTAAAAGTAACGATTCATTACATGATTCCAAAAAGATAATCAATAATTAAAAAAACATTCACTAATAAAATACAAGGTTGGTCATCGATAATATAATTAGATGTCTTATGTCTTTCATCAATAAGAGCACAAATGTGTTTTTCTTTAGGAAAATAAGAATCAATAGTAAATCTTTTCATAATTTAACCTGAAATATAAATATAATAAAAACAATTAAGTAATAATAATTCTTATTATATATTTATATTTGATCTCTATTTCTAGATGTATAAAATTGAATTAAAACAATTCTTAAACTTATATAATGACTTTCATGTGAAAAGCAATTAAAAAATAAATTAGACATTAATAGGTTAAAAAACACAAACCTATGGTCTATAGCTTATTTGTATAAATTTCACTTTCTTATAAAGTAAATTAATTGAAAATGATTTATACCTTCTCCTCTAATACATGTTTATACTTAATTAATTTAATATATATATATATATATATATATATATATATATATATATATAAACATAATTAATATCAATAATCAATAATAGATAAAAAAAAAAGCCAAATTACAATTAAAAAATAATTAAAAGGTACATAAAAAAAGAAGGAAAGACCAATCACCTCACACTTACCAATACCACAATTAAGTATATACTGCAAATCTACAATTCTCTTTTCAAAGGAAGACTCTAGAAATAAAGCAAAGCAACAAATGACAGACGTCAACAGTGATATATCAATCTTCAAATTTCTTTTGTCTTCTTCTCTGGCAAGCTACTACACGACCTCACCGGCGCGGCGGAACTTACAGGCGGCACTTGTTGGAAATACTTCACATGTGAGACAAGATCCCACACGAATTGTCACGGCCTAATAGCACTAGCAGTCCAGCAGGCGGCATCAACAGTCCAACAGGCAGCACTGCGGCAGATTTTTTTGTACGTTTTCGGTTTTCCGGCAAAGAATTCGTCTTCTTCATATAATGTCGTTTCTTTTTTGAATTTTTAGGGTTTGTAAGATGCAATTTTGTATTTTAAAGATATATTTATGCTTTTTTTCCTTTTATATTAATTTGTGTAAAAAAAATTCAGTTTTTTGATTTTTTTCATAACCTGGGCCCTGGCCCATGGAGGCCCGGGTTTAAATTCACCCCTGCGCATATTTCTAAATGCGTGCTTCTTGCATGGACTATTTTTCCATGAGATTATCTTGTATAATATCCTATCACGCCTCAGATAAAAATTAATTTATTTTTCTATTTGTTTATTTTAAAATTATAAATAATTGTTTTAAGGATTAAAATGATTTTTTAAGATTATGAAAGTGATCACTTTACCACAGTATGTGATCACTTAAGGTTATAAATAATACTCAATTTTAATTATTTAATAATTGAGACGCTATTTTGAATATTGAAATTAACATTTTGAATATTAAAATGCATTTTTTTAATGTGTGCTTTTTGCATGAACTTATTTTACCATTAGAAGGTCTTAAGTTTTCTATGAAATCATCTTATTTTGAAAGCACTTCATATAATAATTAGCCTATTTATCTAATTATTCACTTTAAAATTGTATTGTAAGTGAATATTTTAACGTTATAAGTGAATACTCTAAAGTTATGAAAATAATCCCTTTAAAATTGTAAGTGACTACTTTAAGATTATAACTTATTTAATTATAAGTGATTACTTTAAGATAGTCTGAAAAATTTGTTCTTAGAACTATTAGAGGGTCAGTTTGTAGTCTGATTGCCCGAAAATAAAGCCAAATCCGATTCATTTACCGATAGTGGCCCGTTTTTAAATGTGGGCCGGCCAATTTGTTACTCAAAATATAACGTGGGTTTCATTATTTCTAAGTTGGCATGTGAATTAATTGTCCAACAGTTTCGAGCATTCTTCAAAGACGTTGCCCTAATACAACTGTTTTGGTCGCTACAGCCGACTAAGTTCCTACCCATGTCGCTAACTCTTTCTTTAAATTCCAAAACCAATTCTAAATATTTCAAATACCGCCTCCTCACTCTAACCCTCACCCTTTCTTCCTCCAAATTATCACGGCGTAAGGAAGTTTTCCGACGACCACTAACACCATCACATCCGGCAGCACAAGTTACTCTGAAGACTAGGTAATTTCTTAAAGATTTTATTTATGAATTTGTGTGGGTGCGGACATAAGAGGTTTTGACCATGTTCAACATGTTTGATCACATGGTGCTCCTAATTTTTAGGGGCTTCAGTATTGAATTACTTGGTATATATTATTAGTAAAATATCATATAATATTTAATATTACATAGGAGCTTTATAAAATTCGTCAATTTTGGGTGCAGGTGTTTGTGTGGGTACCTTAATTGGTGTTTATTATTTGTTTTATTAGTTTTAAAGAACTGTTTGGAATTGTTAATTATTGTTGTGTAATAAATGGTTATTATTTATTTATTAGTGTTAAAGAATTGTAGTGTATTATTATTAATTGTTATTTTAATAGTTATTAATAATTTATTTTAGGAAAAATTATTTTAGTTGGGCATATAAGTTTGCCATCTCCAACGTTATACATTGTGAATTCTGTAATTTGTTTGCTGAGTTGAAATTTGATGGTGGTTTGGATATTTTTACCCGTTATCTGAAGGATAGTGGATTATCATTTTTTTAAATTAAAATTTGAAGATGAAAACCCGAACTTTACCCATAAAATATTGTCAATATTTAAGAGCAAACAATCAAATGTAACCCAGAAAGTTGAAGACCAGAAAGCAGAAATCCAAGAGATATATTTTGGTTTATATTTTAAGACCATGATCCGATATTTCAACTGAACTCATACTAGAAGGGTTATATGCTTTTTTCTAATTTTTTTAAACCCGATCCGGCATGATTTGACCCGTCGATTCGATGACGGGTCAGTTTTTTTTAAAAAAGTATATGTTGAGGGTCGGATACCTGACATGTCTTCAACGGATTGGGTCACGGACTACAAAATAAATATTATCGGGTACCCGCTCTCCCATTGTACTGAGAAACTTTTAAAAATATTTTTTAGCTAAGTTGCAGTTGCCTTATTGTTGGAATTAAGTAAGTTTTTACATAAACTCAGAGTAATTAATTTAAACCAAACAAAAATAAAGGAGATAGTGTTATGTTTTACTACTGCAATGTCTAAGAGAAAAGAGTAGGCTTGGTAAGTACCCATTTTTGCTATGGCATTGCATATTATAAACCAACCTTTTAAGTTTTAATGAGTCAGTTTTACTCGTAAAAAATAGTATGCTGGGGAAGTACCATTTTTGCCATAGTAATATTTTTGGTATTGCATATTATTAAGGGATACATTATCAAATCTCCAATGGTGCATTGAACAAGTGCTTCATGTTTTTAACCCATCTTTAAATTTTGCTATCCTTTTCATTATATTATCACCCTTTTTTTAATAAATTATAAAAATGTCCTTAAATCTGTTTTTAATTATAAAATCAATCATTATTATTACTGAACTAAATTTATTAATAATAATTAAATTAAAATTATTAATTTTTTTAAAAAATTTAAATCGGAAAATAAACCTAATCACACGTTTTGTGTTGAAATTTGATAGATAATCACTCTTTTGGCCAAAACTTTTGATAGCAAAATCACATTACTACAATATCTGTAGCATTAGAACCTAGACTTCAAGATCTTTCGAATGATATATTACATACCCAATTTCAATAACCGAGCGAGAAATGGTGATCGTTTAAAATTTGTTTGTGTTAAAATTTGATATATGTTCAATTTTTTAGGTATAACTCGTATTAATGCAAGGTTTGCGGCATTAGAAACTACACTTCAAGAGCTTTCCAACGACATATTATATGCCCAATTCTAACAATCGAACGAGATATGACGACCATTTAAAGTTTGCAATGATCTCTAACATTTAGGGTCGCGTAAAACGCACGACTGTTAAAAATTACTGCAAAATTTAGACATTTGTCATTTATCGCTCGATTGTCAAAATTGGGCATATAATATGTCGTTAGAAAGCTCTTGAAGTCTAGTTTCTAATGCCGCAAAACTTGCATTAATAAAATTTTTCTTAATAAAAAGTTATGCTCAAAAGATTGAACATGTATCAAATTTCAGAACAAACAAACTTTAAATGATCGTCATTTTTCGCTCGGTTATCGAAATTGGGCGTATAATATATCATTGGAAAGATCTTGAAGTCTAGGTTCTAATGCTGCAAACAAACAAACAAATTTCAGAACAAACAAACTCATTCTAGTTTAATCCTTTATATTCACTCTCATAATTAATTAATTACTTCAAAATTAATTAATTAAATTACAATCATGTAAGATGAAAATGTTATACTTGCTCTTTTTTAGTTGCACCTAAGAACAATGTCACAAGAAGATAGTGGAGAAAAAAGTGAAATGTAAGCACGTTTAGCTAACGTTGAAAACGAAAATGCTCGACTGAAAAATCTGCTTAGCCATGCTAATAGCCCTTTCGC
This sequence comes from Amaranthus tricolor, assembly GCF_026212465.1. Classification (NCBI taxonomy): domain Eukaryota; kingdom Viridiplantae; phylum Streptophyta; class Magnoliopsida; order Caryophyllales; family Amaranthaceae; genus Amaranthus; species Amaranthus tricolor. The sequence goes on along the minus strand of NC_080054.1, from coordinate 23,039,244 downwards.
ACTTAGTGGCTCAAGTGATGGGGGGCCTTAACTCATGTTGATCTTTAATTTAGAAAAAGAACTTGTAATAGCGTATATAAATTTGAAACAATTTATAAATCTAAGTTTATTTTAATCTCATATTTAATTGTATTGGTAATTATTTAATATATTAAAATATATAAAAGGAAAAAAGATATTTATTTTACTTCAAAAATAAAACTATATTATTAATTATTAGTTATATAAAAAATATGTAATACATAAATATATATATATATACATATTTTTTGGAATCATAATACATAAATATATTTTTTGGAATCATATCAACTAATCTATTAGAAAAGATTTATCTTTTTTAATACTAAGAGAAAATGCTAATAAAATGGAAAAGAATTATTTAGTTAAACTATTTTATTTTTTATAAATCATAATTTATAAAATTTTTTTGAGCTGGACTGACTTCTAAAAAGGAAGAAGGTCGGACCACTCATTTCTTTTAGAATTGAATCCTTGTATATGTCAGTTTGCAAATCGCTTAATGATTTTAAACATTTACTTTCATATTTAAAATACTCAATTTTAATATTTAATCTTTAATATGCTATTTTGGATATTAAAAATAAGACTTTGAACATTAATATGTGCATTTTTAGAATTTGTGCTTATAGAGATGATCACATCGTAGAACTCTCTCATTTGAGAATTGCGCTTAAATTATAGAGGGTCAGTTTGTAGTCTGTTTACATGATAAACTCAAATTCTTATATGAGAAAGTAATTCTGCGAGGTGCACTCTATACATTGGTTTAATAACCCAATTATTATAAATTATTAGCATATAAACTCTTTATTATACGATCATGTTATCAAGATACGATTTCTCATAACAGTAGCTTCCTAATAAAAGCCAAATCCGATCAGCCCTTCTTATATGAGACCATCTTACTATGAGATGGGTTCTAACAGTAGCTTTAGTTTCTATAATTGGGCTATTTAAGCCAAATATATAACACGTCTCAAGATGAGACCGTCTCATTCAAAAATTTGTGAAATCCGATTCGTCTAGCGATTGTGGCCCGTTCTTAAATGTGGGCCGGCATTTTGTTACTCAAATTTACGTGGGCTTTATTATTTCAAAGTTGGCCCGTTCTTTAAAGACGTTACCGTAATATATCTTTTTTTCACAAATTCTTGGGAGAGACTATTTTTAATCGGGCTGGCTCATTATATATTTTTTAAAATATTGTAAGTAGGCATTAAAAATAATCTAAGTAGAAATTTAAGACATTAAAAGTAGGAATTAAGGATATACTAAGTAAGCATTATGGATAATGTAAGTAGAAATTAAGAATATGGTAAGTATGTATTTATATTTAATGGATTGGGTTTGAGATGTCTCTCCAAGAGACGGTCTCCGACTAAGTGCCGACCCATGTCTTTGGTCGCTAAATTTTCCTTTAAATTCCAAAACCGTCGAAACTTTCATACCGCCTTCTCACCCTAACCCTCACCTTTTCTTCCTCTAAAATTATCACGGCGTAAGGAAGTTTTCCGGCGACCTCTAACACCACCACATCCGGCAGCACAAGTTACTCAGACGACGACTAGGTAATTTCTTTAAGGTTTTTGTTCATGAATTTGGGTGGGTGCGGGTCCCTTATTTGGTGGTTAATTGTTTGTTTTATTAATGTTAAAGAATTGTTGGTAATTGTTTATAATTGTTACGTTGATAGTTAGAAATAATTTGTTTTAGAAAAATTTATTTTAATTGGCCTAAAGTTTGTTCTCATCAACGTCAATAGATTGTACTTTGTGAATTGTGTTTGTTGAGTTGAACTTAGGTGATTATTTGGGTATTTTCGTTACTTAATTGAGGAATGGGATTATAGGAGTAGTAGTTAAAATTAAAATTTTAAATTTTAAACTTATTTAAAGATAAAAAAAATGAAAGGACAAAACTAAATAACTTTGTCTATTTATTTTTTTAAACTTCATTTTTAACTTCGACCGTCATTAATGATACACCAATATACTTGCTTCGTTCTAAAACACTCGCTACATAACGATTTTTTAACAATATTCATCGTTTAAGGTTATTTTATATATTACGGCCAATTTATAAGAATAAATATAATCAAGTAGAATCTTGTTTGAATGCCTAATCGCATACTTTCATCATATTAACTTCTTGTAATTTTTAGATGTATATAATTCAATATATAAATGATAAAAAATAATATATTGAATTGCGTAAAAAGTTGGATGTAGCAAGTGATAGTTGATCGAAGGAAAAAATAAATGTCCCTGTATTTCCATTTTTAACCCTAAAATTGAAAACCCCACTTTACCCTTAAAATATTGCCAATTTGCAAGATTTGGAGAAGAATCCTAGCGATATAACTTGTTTTATTTAGAAAATTAGAAATAAATTTTCAACTGAAGTCATAAAATATACTTCATTTAATCTATTTGTATATTATGCGCATTATCTAACCGAGTGGTTATGCATTCACCTTATTATGGAAAAGACCAGGGGACGATCCACAACAATCACTTTGTTTTAATGTTTTACCCCACATTAACCCTTTCCCTGCCATTAATATTAACATTTTTTTTTTTTTAAACTTCAAATTTTTAAACTTTTATTTATTTAATTCCTAAAATTCAATTTAATGATCAAACTTGTAATAATTGTAATTATTTTTGTCTTATAATTAATTTGTTATAATATCGTATGGAAATAGACGGTTTAAAAGTTAGGGGTTGTAAATAAAAACTCTTGTTAATTAAATTTTAAGTTTTAAATTTGTAATTATTTAATTACTAAAATTCAATTTGATGATCGAAAATTGTGATTGAATTGTAAGTTATTTATTTTATTTTCAATTTGTTACATTGTTGTATGATCATAAATAATTTAAAAGTTAGGTTGTGTGATTAACTAAAATAATTTAAAAGTTAATTCTGATCTCGCGTCCAAATGCAAGTCCCTATTTAGTTGCCATGTATTCTGAAACAGAAAAACTTAATTTTTAAAAACAACAAAATAAATACTAAATTTGTGTTCGCCAAGTTTTTTTTTGAACTAAAATTTTCTGTTATTAAATATCGGTTGAAGGAATTAAGTGGATCAAAGTATAACCGAGTAGGAAGAATCGGTAACAAAAAATTATATAATTTTTCTGAAAAAATACAAGATAGTAAAATTGGTGCTGCAGCAGGAACAAAATTTCGTCCTTAAGTACATAATATTATTTTTTTTTTGTGTAAATATAGTATTACATTTTGCATAATTATTATAATTAATATAATACGTTGCATGTTATTTATATATATATATATACATATATATATATTATTTAAATAAAATAATCATAAAATAATAATGTAGGTTTCGCCATGGATGAAATTTTATCAAATGATAGAAGTTGGATGTACAAAAGACTTGTCGACAGTGCTTATAATATAAAATTCATGCAAGGAATTGAAATATTCTTGATATTCGAAACTAGGGATAATCAAGAATTAAGGATTAGATGTCCTTGTATGAAATGTAAAAACATGGTCCATAAACATTTGAATGAAGTTAGGGAACATTTTATGCGAAAAGGTTTTGTAGAAGATTATCACGATAAGAGATGTCATTATGTTAAAGATAACCCATATGTGCGTATGGTTTATAATGCTGCTACTTTGAGATTTTGGAACCCGTACCAAACATCCGTCGAAGAAAACAATGCACATTCAAAAGAACCCTTGCCTTTGCAATTACCCAAAGATCCAATTCCTCAAGCGAGACAATTTTTTGACATGCTAAGTGCAGCAAACAATCCGTTGTATCCCAGTTGCAAAATGTATACGCAGATGTCAATAATAGGTCAATTAACAAATCTAAAGACTGATTTTTGCATTTCCGGAAGGTTGTATGATGAATTATGTCATATGATGAAGAAGACTTTACCAGATTTAAATACAATGACAACTGGGTTTTATGATACGATGAAGCAAATAGCTGGACTTGGATTATCAGCAGAGAAAATAGATTGTTGTAGTAACGGTTGCATAATTTATTGAGGAGATAATGCAAATGCAAGACGTTGTGGGATTTGTAGAAGTAGGTGGAAAATAAATAGCAATTGAAACAAACGTATTCCAAGGAAACAATTTTTCTACTTCCCCTTAGGCCCTAGATTACGTTTGTATGCTTCTCACGTTATTGCTCACCAAATGAGATGGCACACTGAGCACCGTAGAGCAGAGGGAGAGTTGTGTCACCCATCAGACTCAGAGGCTTGGTTAAAGTTTAATGTCGATCATCCAGAGTTTGCATGTGAGACAAGAAATGTAAGGCTTGGTTTGTGGACAGACAGTTTCAATCCATTTGGAAGCTCAGCAAAACAATATTCATCGTGGCCCGTGATTTTGACACCTTACAACCTTCCTCCATGGTTGTGCATGAAAAAGCCGTACATGTTCTTGACAATGATTGCACCAAGTCCAAAGAATCCGAAGCACAACATTGACATTTACCTGCAACCTTTAATAGCGGAACTTAAGATGTTGTGGGATGACAGTATCTTGACCTATGATGTATCCAAAAAGCAAAACTTTAGTCTTAAAGCGGGTTTAATGTGGACAATTAGTGACTTTTCGGCATATGTGATGTTATCAGGATGGAGTACAACGGGGAAAAATGCATGTTCGTATATCACAGATGATTCCAAGTCTTTTTACCTAATAAATAGTAGGAAGGTATGTTGGTTTGACTGTCATCGGAGGTTCTTGCCCAAGAATCACTTATTTATGCAGGATAGAAGGAATTTCATGAATCGGGTTAAAGAGTCTGGACACGCTCCTCGTGTGTGCACTGGATATGAATTGCTTGAGGATCTTGATAAGTACGGGATGAAGAGGGTGTATGAAGAGGGTGCACAAGAATACAATGACACTCATTGTCCATACACTGGAGGGTGGAAGAAGAGAAGTATCTTTTGGGATCTATCATACTGGAAGACTAACAGTATTAGGTATTTTCTTGATGTTATGCACATAGAAAAGTACTATCTTAATAATATTCTCAATACAATTATGTGTGTGGGGAAAGCGACTAAGGATCATCTTGCGTTGCGTCAAGATATGTGTGACCTCAGCATTAGAAATGAACTCCATCCTGTTGGAGATGCAATTCCAAAGGCGTCGTATAATTGGATGATTATCAGATTGTTTTTCTTCTTCATTGGCTTAAGACTTTGAGGTTTCCAGATGGTTATGTTTCCAATTTGACTAGGAACATTGACATGAGCAAACAGTCAATCTTTGGGAAGAAAAGCCACGACGGTCACGTGTTCATGCAACGGTTGATTCCTATTGCTTTTCGGCAGTTGCTACTTTTTTCGATTTGGGAAGCTCTTACTGAATTGAGTTTGTGTTTCAAAATGCTTACATCACTGCACCTCAAAGTGAGAGACTTAGCGAAGGTAGAAGAGGACATACCAGTGATAATATGCAAATTAGAGAAGATCTTTCCCCCATCATTTTTCGACCGCATGGAGCACTTGCCTATCCATCTACCTTACGGGGCAAGAATTGCAGGACCCGTCCAATACAGATGGATGTACCCCTTCGAAAGGTACGTGCGCAGATAAAATGTGAATTTTCTTACATAGGCTTTAAATATAGAGTATTTATTATTAATATTTCTAATATACAAGTACTTACGACATCTGAAACTTAATGTGAAAATTAAACCTCATGTTGAAGCTTCAATTTGCAACACATATCTAACAGAAGAAGCATCACATTTTGTGTCTCATTACTTCGATCCGGAAGTACGTTGTAGATCTATAGACCTTCCACTAAATGATGACGTTTGTTTTAATAACAAGAGATCAGGTGTACTTTCTATTTTTACACACCCAATAAGATTTCATGGGAAAGGAAAAAAGAACTTACTCAGTGATATAGATATTAAGATTGCGCATCGATACGTTCTCATGAACTGTTTAGAGCTTGCACCATTTGTTAATCGCTACATTACCGAACTCCGTCAAAAATTTCAGTCAATGCCACGTGAACAATTTGATGTGATGGTTGAGGAAGAATCACCCAAATTCTTTCAGTTATATGTAAGTTTGTAAGTTACGTAATATCTTATTATTTAATTAGTTTAAGTTTATTATATAATAATCAAATCTATTTTTTTTTCTTAAATAGGCAAGAGTCGGGCGTTTGCATAACTACCCTAACGGTGACATATTGAAGGACATGGCCGAAGGACCGTTGAAGTATGTGCAAAGTTATAATATATGTTAAGTTAATGGATATAAGTTTTATAGTACTGCACATTCAACACGGAAAGCTACAGACAATAGTGGAGTTTGTGTTAAATCTGAAGATGACAATATAGATGAAGATGATTTCTATGGCCGGGTCGAAGATATGATAGAGTTTGAATATCCCGGAATGCCTATTAAGAGGGTCACATTGTTCAAATTTCGTTGGTACAATCCGTCCCGTAATGGGTTTGGTCATGGTACATGTGTTCATCGAAGGTTGTGTTAGTTGATATTCATATGCATCGATCCTATAGAAAGTATTATCCATTTGTTCTAGCAAGTCAAGCGTCTGAAGTATATTATATGCCATACCCAAGTACAAGACAAAACTCGAGAGATTGACATGTTGTGTGCAAAGTAAAATCAAAGAAATACCAAGTTAGTGGGTCACTGAGGAATAACGGTGAGAATAGTGCGTTCAAAGAGGAAAGTATATCGACTTATGTCTATCTCGAAGATATTTCTCTATCGTCTGAATCACGTTGCGATCCTTCCCAAGGATTTATTGAATGTGAGCCGGGTGCATTTATATTTGTTGTTAATGAAGAAGTCGATGAAGATCTTATATTATCTAATGATAAGCAAAGTGAAGATGATGAAGATGATGAAACTGATTCGGGTGATGAAGATTTTCATGTACATTAGTTTGAATTTCATCTACTATTTGATTTGTAATCTTTTTAAATTGTCTAGCTAATAGTATTTTAGTTAGCTTTTTTGATTTGTTTATTATATTAAAGTTATTTGTTTAGTTTACTTTTTGATTTGTGTTCCTTCTAAATTATACTCACATTTAAATATAAACACTAGATAGAGACTTTCTCTTAGTCGCTAGCTTGAATCTGAAATTTAAAAAAAAAAATCCTAAAAGGCATATCTAGTTTTTCCTCCCTTAACCCTAATTTTACCTTATCCCTCCTCTTATTCTCAATTACTTTCTATTGCTCTCAATTCTTCCCCCTTTAACTCTAAGTTCATCTCATAGCTTCTCTTACTCTCAAGTTTTTCCCTAATTCTCTTTGATTTCCAGCAAAAGGGCGGATGGTAGAAACAACAGAAGTTAATGTAATTATTTATTGATATTTTTGTTTTTTAAATAATTTTAATTATTTGTTGGCCTTTGTTTTCTGTTTAGTTATTTTTTTTTACTTTTATTTAGCTAGTTTTGTTATTTATGATTTGTTTTTTATGATAATTTTAGTTTTTTTGTTTGTTATTTTAATAACTTTAAGTATTTGTTGTTTTATTTGTTATCTGTTTTGTTATTTTTTAGTTTCGTTTATTTTCTTTTTTAGTTTTGTTATTTTCATTTTTTTTTAAAATAGTTACAGTTATAGTTTTATTTTTGTATTTTAATTAATATTTTTTTATTTGTTGGTTTTTGTTTTCTGTTTTGTTACATTTATTTGTTTTCTTTATTTTGTTGTGTTAGTTTTGTTATTATTGTTTTGTTTATTAAAAATTTTACTTTTTTTTGTTTTTGTTATTTTAATAATTTTAATACGTTGTTACATTCTTGTTAATTTTTTGTTTTATATATATATATAAATATATATATATATATATAGTTTTCCAAGATTTTTTATTTTCTGTTTTTACTTTTTGATCTATGTTTTCTTTTTATTGTTATTTGTGTTGTTTATTTTTTTTATGTTGAAAAATATATGTTTTGCTGTTGGATTTATTAAGTCTTAATTACATTGAATCGAACAATTTTGTTGCACGAGAATTAATTCTCTAGTACAAATATCTAACCAAGCAAATTTTATTCAATAAACAATCTCCTCTAGTATAAAGTCTCATGTACTTTTCCTTTCCAAATTAAATGCCTTGTAAATGTTTTACTGGATTGCAGGCAAGCACAAATAAATGAAACAATATCCTTTTGGCTTTTTGAGTGCCACATATTAGCCATGGCTGCATAGAAATAGATAAATATTTTTAAAGCTTAAATACTTTAATTTATAAAAGAAATATTACCTTGAATAATTCAATCTTTTCATGATTTCCCTATAATAATCCTACCTATTAATTAACTATGAATAATCCCAACTTTAGAGGCTATTTTCCTAAAGTACATTCGGTAACGTAATAACTTGTTATAGCAGTTTTTTATAAAAAATAAAGATAAATTAATATGAAATATCAAAAAAAACGATAAAAAAATGTTGAAAAAAATTTTGATTTTTTTATTATTCAAAATTTTTTATGTAAATTCTCTAATTTACATTAATTTTCAGTTTATTTTTTTGGTGAATTACCTACTATAGCGAGTCATCGGGCTATCTAAATTTACCCTAGGCAAATACTCCCTAAAATTGAGATTATTCTTGGTTAATCAATAGATGAAATTATTGTAGAAAAATCATAAAAATATTAGATTATTCTAAGTAATTTTTCCATTTATAAATTAGATTTGATAATTCATTAGGTCACTTGTAAAACTATCTATAAAATTTGATTTTCCAAGTTCAAGAGAAAGTTTTAAAATGGAATTCAAAGCTACAAATATGGCTTATAATTTGGCTAAACAGCCATTAGCAAGTATCAAGTGTAACAATAAATGAAAGCTGAAATATTAAATGTCTGGATTAGTAGGTAGTTAGTTCAAACACTATATATATGGATAGGCAAAATAATCTTATACTACTCATAATGTTCCATTTTCTTTTTGTACGTTTGTCGATTTATTAATCTGAGTCCTTAATATCTCTAATTGTGTATGATAAAAAATTAAAAATAATTGATATTGATTACCTTTACAACGAGACAAATTAAACAAGATTCCAATTAACCATATTTAAATTTATAAATTAAGAATTAAATACAAATAAGACATTAACTCATTCATCATCAAGACATCAAACTTACAAAGAATATTGAAAATTGAAAATTTTATCGCCAAAATTGGAGAAGTAATATATAATGAGATAGTAATTTTTTGATATTTTGATAATCGAGTTTGAAAACATTATTACTCTTAAAAATAATATTATTTTTTTTGATGACTAGTCTCATTTGTTGTGTGTATTTTCGTTAAAAAAACAAATATATTTGTAACTTTCCATTGCTATGTGAAATTACAATTGGTCATTCATTAAGGTTGGAAATATTAGCAGGATAGTTTTACTATTTTTGGCCCAAATACCTCCCCACAAAATGCAAGTCAAGCAAATGATTTAAACTATAAATAGTATGTCATTCTGGAAAATTTGAAATAAATGAGCTTATTTTTATAGAAAATTTTTAAATCATACCCCGAAAAAGGTATTTTTCAAATTAAACGTTCAGAAAAAATTATTATTAGGTTAACGATTTTAGATCCTATAGAGTACAAGCTGAATTTCATGGACTATTAGAAATCACTGCTGAGGACAACGATTTCACTTAAATAAAAATCATTGTCCTTGGCAGTGATTTTAAGGTTGTTCTGATAGTCAAAAGGATGGCTAGGTATTTTGGAGCTAAAGATCAAGAACAACGATTTCACAAATTGTCCTTGACACGATTTTCAGCTCCCACTTGAAGCCAAGTTTCCAGCCCAATAAGACCTAAAATTGTTGTCCTTAATAATAATTTTCTTAGACGTTTAGTTTGAAAAATCTTTTTTTTCGAAGTTTAATTTGGAATTTTTTTTAAAAAAAATATTTTCAAATTTATCAAAATACATGACTATCTTTTTATTAAATATCGACCCAAATTTTTTTTCCTATACACATCTCTTATATAAATCACAAATACTTGTGAGAGACGGCCCATTATATTACATAAAGACGGAATATGTAGAGTAAATCATGCACGTGTACTCGGTGGGATTTTAAAATACCTCAAGTAGGCATTTAACATACATTAGGTAGGGTTATAGTATGTCAAGTAGGTATTTACTATACCTTAAATGGCATTTAGAATACTCACGTGGGGGTTTAAGATACTCAAGTAGACATTTTAGTATACCTCAATGTGCTAGATAATATGTAGTGAACATAACAAAGATTAATATTAAATAGGAAACACACAAAAAACTTAATTGCCTACTTGAGATATCTTTAATGACTACTTGAAGTGTCCTTACTCCTTAATGTCAACTTCTGATATCCTTAATGACTACTTGAAGCATCCTAAACACCAACTTGTGATATTCTCACTGACTATTTAAAGTGTCCTTAATGTCAACTTGAAATATTATTAAAATCCACTTGAAGTCGCCTTAATGCCTATTTGAGATAAACTTAATACCTACTTGAAGTCTTCTAAATACCAACTTGAAATTTCTTTATTGACCACTTGAAGTTTCCTTTGCCAATCTGATATATCCTTACTGACTACTTGATGTGTTCTTCATGCCAACTTGAGATATCCTTAATAACTTCTTGATAACTCCTTAAAACCAATTTAAGATATACTAAATGACAACTTTAGGTATTTATAATATCAACTTGAGGTATCATTAATGCCTACTGGAGTTATTTTATTACTTACTATAGATAGTTAAAATGTCTACATTATTTCTGCTGAATACCTATTTTACGTAAGTTAAAAGCATATTTCAGTTATCATTAATGCCGACTTTGCATGCTTAAATGCCTATTTAATTATCTTCAAGGCTTACTTTAGCTATTTTTAATGCCTAATTCAATTATCCTTCATGGCTACTTGAATGTACAAATGTCTACTTAACATATTGTAAACCCCTACCTAATATATCTCAAATGGCTACTTGAGTAATCCTAAAATTCTACCGAATAAACATACAGTTACACATATTAATTATCAAATTTTTTATAATTAAACTTTAATAGATTGAGCCTAAGAGAAATTCTCTCACAATATCGACTGGATATAAATATTTAATAGATCCCATCTTATGCATATTTGCAAGTATATGGGTGCGTTTTTTTTATCCTAATCTACGCTACATTTCCACAAATCCCAATGGTTAGAATACAATTCATTATTTTGTTTACCAATTTTACTACACAAGGAAACGAGGAATATATTAAATTCAACTACAATGACTATTGACTATAATCACTAGCTCCACCCTATAATACTTCACTATTTTGATGTGGCCCAAGCACTAGAGAAATAATTGATTAGTAGCAAAATATCATTACTATTCTTCAATAATAGTTAATAAAGTATAAGAGCTAATAAAGTGTTTAGTAAAAATAACATACAATTAGATAAGATTTATGACACATAGTAATATAGCAAGTATTCGAAAGCAAACGAAAAAAATGTAATAAGTAATATGAAAGGAAGGAAGTTTATAATTATACCAATAAAAGATCACTACTTCCTCTTGTGGTTCACTATTTTTGTCTTTCTTATTTTTTGTCCAAGAGATTGATAGACATCTACTAAGCTTTATCTTGAAAGCATGTTTTAATAAACCAATACCCCTTTCCCCCAATAATATAAAAAAGAAACCTTTCCCCAATAAACGAAAAAAAGAAAATAACCCAATTCATATTTTAGTTTGTTCCACCCTCTTTGTTTACCCTCATAGAGAGGACTCTACAACAAAAATAACAAAAACATTTGTATTTCCAAACACTAAAATTTGTCTAGCCATCAACATGAATATGATCTTAATCACCATTGACTACCCATGTAATCATCATCATCATCATGTTCTTGCATGAAACCCTCTTCATTTCTATGTTCCAACCCCAATTCACTTCATTAAGAACTCAGTTATTATAGAACCCAATGTATCTGGCCCATATAAACTATGAGCAGGGTCTGAAGTTCATTAAGATTTTAGTCTCACACTTAAAACCTTTTTGTGTCTTTTTATCCCTACTTTATTCTCAACTGTGTCTCATCTAGTGTGTCTATGTGTGTAGATTTAGAGGGGCTTTATGCCTTTGTTTTATTTTTCTAGAGAAACCCACCTCTACAAAAACCACACCATAGCTCTCATTCAACCAAAACTGATGCTCAAACCAAAATTTGTCAAAAAAAAAAACTTGAATAGTGTCTCATTTGCCTCGCCGGATCCTAACTTGTGGGTTATACTGAGTTGACGACTCTAACTCTGATTTTGAGTCTATCATTTGAACAATGATTAGGAGTCCATCCTAGATGTTGTGTCTAATTTTATCCTTTTAGTTGCAGGGCTTCTTGTGATTGTATTTTGAGAAGAATTTGCACATGACCCAACCACAGTTGTTGCAGTTAATTCATCACTTTTATAGCTAAATGAACCTGCTTCCAACACCCCAATTGGACTCTGAGGCACCACTCCTACAATCCCTCCATTTTTCCTATTAATCACTGAATTATTCTTCATCATTTCCACACACTTCAAAACTCTACCCTGTAAAACAACAAACCCACAATTTTTAGATTATACTAGAGTATATCCCGTCATAAAAGCAATGATTAGGGTCTAGGGGGATAAAAGACGGCAGAAGATAGACCATACCCTTATCAAAGGAGGTTGCGAATAATTAGGGTCTGAGAAGGGACATAAGATGGCAAACTTATCAAAGGAGGTTGTGGATGATTAGGGTCTGGGGAGGGATATAAAACGGCAGACTATAGACCATACCCTTATCAAAGAAGGTTACGACCATTAAAACACTCGGAGGTAAATCGAAATTAATAGTATACTAATAAGGAATCCTTTAATATAAAGATTTGCAACTTTTGATTGAAATTGGATTCACCTTCTCCAAATGAATGAAACAAGAACTAGCCATATCAATATCCAAAGCTTGGATTTCAGCTGTAACAAACACAGCTACTGCAGCTGCAATTTCTGATGACTTGAATTCCAAGAAGTCAATACCTACATTCAATTTCCACAACCTTCAAATAACTCTTTTTAGACATTTTATTTATGCTTCCTAAATGGATAGAACAGTACAATTTGGAAAACCCAAATTTTAAAATTCACAACCAAGAAAAAACCTGTCACGTGATTCGCTAGTCGCCTCGTGAATCGCGAATCAGAAATTTTACGCTGTTTTTGAACCAGTTTGAACGAATCGCAAATTCAAAAGGCGAACTAACCAGCGAATTAGGTTTCACCGAATAATATCATCATTAATTCATAATGAATGTTATAGTACCTTTAATTGTGCAAGAGATGAGCTCCATTGATCTATTCACAACATTACTAGATGAAGAAAGGTAAGTATTCTCATTATGAGCATCACACAATTTCTTGAGGGAATAATCTAAGAAGGAACATGGAGTGACAGCATTCATTTTCCAGTTTAAGGTGTCCAACACAAAAAGTTCCATTCTTTGTATTGTTTTGGCTTCAAACACAAATTTTGGATCTCCTACCTGCCCATCAGCACAATTCACAATATACCCACCAAACATTATTAAAAATATTCACAATTATTTTCTAAATCAATTTTTTATACTATTTCCTAAAACCTCCTTTGTACCCCAAATCAGGGTATTCCGCTCATAGGTACCATCATCAGGGTCGGGGCAACCCATAGTCCTCGGCTCGAGAAAGAGTACCCCAAATTGGGATTGAATGATTTTAGCACGGTTTCGCGATGAGATCTATCTTAAACGAGAATTAAGATTTACCTGAAATCCTACTGACTGAGGAACACTAGTCTCTTCTAATTTGACTGCAATTGATAAACAGGCCACAGCTAGTAATTGCACTGCCCAAGCTTTACCACTCTAATTGAATGATCAGAAACAGATCAATAAGAATCCAGCAAGTAATAACAGATTAATGGGCAAAATTAAATTACTTTTTTCTTCTGTGTACAGTAAACTCACTGGTAGTGCCTTGGTTGCTAAGAATCTGTCCAAATAATTCACAGCTAAGCATAAACTCAATGGTCCAAAACTATAGTAAGAATGAGCCTGCATATTATCAAACAAAAAACACTTAAAAATTGCAATTTCTTCAAAAATATTATATACCCAATTAATATTACTAAAAACCCAGAAAATTATACCAATTATATCATTAACCAATTAAAAGATTAGAATTTTAGAAAAATCCCCATATTCACTTATATCTTTTATCAGTCTGATCATATTTTGTATGAGCGGAATATTGAACTAAAGACAAAAACAACCAACCTTGAAAATCCAATCCAAAGCCTCAATACGAATACTTAAGTCTAATTCCCCACATCTTAATCTGTTTAAGTAATCATTTTGGGGAAAATATTCATTTTCTTTTTCTAACATTAAAGCAAAAAGTTCATCACTTTGTTCAGGAAAATGAATTGACGGTTGTGATTCAATCTCATTGAAAATGGAATTAATAATATTGTTCTTTTTAGGGGGTTTATGATGATGATAATCATCAACATCATCAATGGACCCACAATCACCATCAACATCACCTTCATCATCAAGATCATCAAAGCATAAATCTTTGTTCTCATCGCATAGAAGTAGTGAAGAAGATTCATGGATGTCAAAAATGTCGGCCATTAGATAAACCTGAAGCACTTTTTTAAAACCCAGATTGAGTTTTAAGTATTTCCATTACAAAACAAGAATGGAAGCCATTAATTTGTAAAAGATCATAACTTTGCTGGAAAGATAAGGGAGTTGGGGACAAAGAAAGAAAAGGATAATTGACTTGAAGGGGAAGAAGATGAAAATGAGGGAATACAAAGAAAGAGAGAGAAAGACATTGAGGGAAGTGAAAGAAGAAAGAGAAAGTAGAGAGATTTATGTAGGAAAGTAAACATCTGGGTGTTTTTAGGGTAAACGAGAGATTGGGGGAGAAAAGCTGTAGACTCTTTGGATACAACAAGAAAAAGGGAAACAATGAAAACAATATGAAAAATCGTAGAAACTTTTTTTTCGTCCAATTTTAAAAATTGAAAATACTTTTTAATTTTTAAAAAAATCTTGGGGTAGGGTTAGATAATTAATCTTTTGAATTGATCATAGAAATTATTTTTTATTACAATGTAGGTTAAGAGAATGATAAATTTAAGTGAAAATTAAATTTAGAATTTTACCTGGAGAATGTAATATATGCATTAATTAAGACAAGATCCGATTTTAATTATAGACACTAAATTTGACTATAATTTATAATTTTAATTGTATTTTAAGAAAACTTAAAAAAATGTACATTGAGACTTGAACCTAAGTTACTTCAAATTTCTCATTAAACTAATAGGATTATAACCTAAATATACCTTAAATCAAAGTTGCTTCAAAATTCTGGTTCTATTAACTAGGTTAACAAAGATAATTAATTGGAAGATTCATGTAACCTAGATTTAATATAAATTCATTTTCACATAATTAATCCAACAATATTATTCCATAATTAATCTCAAAATATCAGGGTTAACTACATCAACTAATATATTAGTTTTAATGGTTTTCACATGGATCCTTCTTCTTTATTCATTTGGATTTTCCACCATTTCAATTTGTAAGTCTAGATCATTTATATCATTTTTCACTCTTGTCCTTCAAGTCATATTTTGTCTTCTCCGTCTTCATTTTGAATCGTATGAGCTCCAACTTTCTATCTTCTTACTATAGTTTGCTAATACATTGTCTTTGCACATGCCCAAACCATATAAAATGATTCTCTTTTATCATTTCCTCTGTATTTGCAACTCTTAAACCCTTTTCTTGCTTTGAATTTTATCCCTCAAGGTATGCCCACCCATTCATCAAATCATCCGAATTTTCGCTACTCTTATCTTTTTGCTATGGTCCTTTTTAAAACCAAACATTTTAATCCATATAGTAGCGTTGTTTTAACGGTCGTTCGATAAAACTTGTCCATTAACTTTATAGGCACTCCTCGATCACATAATATTGTAGTAATCGCTCTTTATTTTTAACATCTACACTTAATTATATGGGTCACATCTTGTGGGATATACCCACTATTGGAAAATATGGACCCAAGATATTTGAAGCATTTACTTGTAGTGATTTCTTTCTCTTCTAGCTTTACAGTGTCTCTCATTCTCTCGTTTGTGATAAAGTTACACTTTATGTACTTTGTCTTGCTCCAACTTTATTTTGAAACCTTGTGACACCAACTGTTGTCTTCATCATTCTAACTTAGTCTTTACCCGCTCACTAGTCTTAATTACCAAACAATATCATCGGCAAACAACATGCACCTAGACATGTCTCCTTGTATTGATCGAGTTATCTCATCTAGGACCAATCCTAAAGGAAAGGGGATTAGAACATATTCTTGATGAAGGCCAACTGTAATTGGAAAATCTTTTGTTGTCTCTCAACATTTTCTAACATTCTTTTTTAGTTATCAATTCATATCTTGCACTATATTAATGTTTTTTTTGGAAATACCCTTCGTTGTTGATATAGGTTGGCATGTTTTGAACAAGGACCAAACTATATGCACACGTATGTTTTGAGGTTTCGAAATTCAGCGATTAAGGCTGAAAGTTTAGGTTGTAATATAAAATGTTTTTTTTTTGTGATTTTTGTGGGTTTTGTAATAAGAAAAATTAAGAAAAGATATGTTGAACTGAACAACTTGAAAATGGCTGATCCAAGGCTTAATTTGATACAGATTCACCACAAATTAAAACCAAGGGCTCCTAAGAACACATTCAAACTTTAAGCCAAAAGAATGAAAAGCATAGGAACTTCAACTTACTAAAACCAATCCAAGTTAAAGTAAATTGCACAGAGAGAACAAAGGAATTTGCTCAAAGGTTGTTTTGTATTGAGAATGTAAAAATCAGCTTGTGCATTACAAGAGAGCAAACATCCTATTTATACTAAAGCATTCAGCAATAAGTACAAACTTTGAAAATGAAAGTACAACCAAAATAGCAATAAAATGCAACAGCTAGTAAAAGAACAAGGAGATTTTTGCTGATTTTTTTTGTTGTCTCTAACAGCTATTTTCTTTGGGATTTGCAAATCATGTCTTCTATCTTCTTGGGATTATTTGTGGCTAATTTGTAGGAGACATTATCATAAAAATCCCTCTCAATCTTCAAAACATATGGTTGTTGTAAATCAGCTGGTTTTGAAGAATGCAACGGCTCAATTTGGAGAATCTGATTGCTTGTTTTGATCCGTGCGTTTAATTGTGTAAAGGACGTCCCATGAGCAAAATAAATATTCGACTCAATAAAATAAAAATTACAACTCGACTAACTAAACATGAGACATGATTAAGCTTGATCCTAAACCTGGCTTAATCATCTCTAAGACTTTGTTTCATTATAAAGACTTAGTTCATGATTACAAAAGTAAAAGACTTGACATTTGAACCTTGAATTTGAGCATCTTCCATATGATGAATCATGGTATTGATCCTGGTTAGCTCATGAGAACTAGATGTAGATGATCCTACATCATCCTCCCCTCCTTTGGAGAAGCTTGACCTCAAGCTTGGTAACATATCCTCCTCATGGAATGGAATTAAATCTACAACATTAAACGTAGAAGACACACTATAGCTACTAGGTAGCTCTAGTTTGTAAGCATTGTCATTTACTTTCTCCAAAATTTCAAAAGGTCCATCAATTCTAGCACTTAACTTTGATTTTCTTTGGATGGGAAACCTATCCTTTCTCAAGTAAATCCATACTAAGTCACCTTCTTTGAAAATTACCTCTTTTCTCTTTTGATGCACTCTTTCCTTAACCTTCTCATTCATTTTCTCAATCATTTCCACAACTTGCTTATGCACCTTTTGAATTTCATTAGCTCTCGACTCGGCATCGTGACTGAACTTCAATGGTGTAGGAAAAGGCGTAAGGTCTATAGGGGTTAAGGGGTTAAGGCCATAAACCACAAAGAAAGAAGAAAACTCTGTGGTCTTGCTAGGAACGCGATTATAAGCAAATTCAGCTTGTGGTGGCAATTGTTCCCATTGTTTAGGATTTTTAGTAATGAGGGCACACAATAACGTTCCTAAGGTCCTATTGGTTACTTCGATTTGAACATCAGTTTGGGGGTGGCTAGAACTACTAAAGTTAAGCTTTGTTCCCATTTTTCTCCACAAAGTAAGCCAAAAATGACTAAGAAACTTTGAATCTCTATCACTCACTATGCTTCTTGCTATCCCGTGTAGTCTTACTATCTCCTTAAAGTAAAGGTTAGCAATATTAACTGCATCATGAGTAGTATGACAAGCAATGAAATGAGCCATCTTAGAAAACCTATCAATAACAACCATGATGGAATCCTTATTGTTAGAGGTTCTAGGAAGTCCAGTGATGAAATCTAAACTCACATCCTCCCATGGGTTTTGTGTCGTAGGAAGAGGTTGGTAAAGACCTTGAGATGTTTTGCGGGCTTTGGCTTTTAGACATTGCACACATCTCTTGATAACATGAATGACATCCTTAGCAAGCTTGGACCAATAGAAGGTCTCACTTACTAAAGCTATGGTCTTCTCTTCTCCAAAATGTCCTCCAAGTCCTCCTTCATGATATTCCTTAATCAAAGTCTCCCTAACACTATGTCTAGGCACACACAATTGGTTTCCTCGAAAAAGATATCCTTGGAAGATGTAAAAAAGTCCTTGAGGCTTATTATGGCATTTTTCGAAAACTCCTCCAAAATCAACATCATCAATATAGCATTCCTTTAACAATTTCATTCTCACATCCTTAGTATTCAAAGTACTCAAAAGCAAGTATCTCCTAGATAAAGCATCAGCTCCGGTGTTTAGTTTAACCGCTTTGTGTTTAATGGTGAAATGAAAGGTTTGTAGGAACTCGACCCACTTAGCATGTCTAGATTGAAGTTGGTGTTGGCTTTGAATGAACTTTAAGGCCTCATGGTCAGATTGTAACACAAATTCTTTGGCAATCAAGTAGTGTCTCTAATGCTCTAAACATCTAATGATAGCATAAAACTCCTTATCATAAGTTGAGTATTTCCTCTTAGCATCATTGATCTTCTCACTAAAGTAAGCAAGGAATTTGTTGTTTTGAGTAAGGACACCTCCAATACCTACCCCAGATGCATTACACTCTACTTCAAAAATATCATCAAAATTAGGCAAAGCTAGAACAGGTGCGGTGGTAACTTTTTTTTTGATGGTGTCAAAGGTTGCTTGTGCTTTAGAATTCCACTCAAAAGTCTTAAGTTTTGTGAGTTCGGTGATAGGGGCCATGATTGAACTAAAGTTTAGGACAAACCTCCTATAAAAAGAAGCTAAATCATGAAATGATCTAACTTGGTGAATGGTGGTAGGAATAGGCCAGTCTCTAATAGCTTCAACTTTCTTTTCATCCGCTTTTATCCCCTCAATTGACACAATAAACCCAAGAAACTTAACTGACTCCGAAAAGAATTGACATTTCTCCCAGTTACCATATAGCTTCTCCTTAGCTAGCACACTAAACACTTGACGTAAATGACCAACATGTTCATCTTCACTTTGACTATACACCAAAATATCATCAAAATAAACCACTACAAAGTGACCTAAGAAAGGCTTCAAGGTTTGGTTCATAAGTCTCGTAAAGGTAGAAGGTGCACTAGATAAACCAAAGGGCATAACTAACCATTCATAAAGTCCTTCCTTAGTCTTAAATGCGATTTTCCACTCATCCCCCTCATGGATTCTAACTTGGTGATATCCACTCCTAAGGTCAATCTTAGAGAAAACTTTAAAAACATATAGATCATCTAACAAATCATTAAGTCTAGGTATGGGAAATCTATACTTGATAGTGATTCTATTGATGGCTCTACTATCCACACACATCCTCATTTCTCCATTCTTTTTAGGCACAAGTAAAGTAGGAACGGCACAAGGACTTGGGATTCTCTAATCAAACCTTTAGCTAACAAATCATCAACTTGTATCCTAATTTCTTCGGTTTCCTTAGGATTAGTCCCATAGGCTGGTTTGTTAGGCAATGAGGAACCGGGAATGAAATCAATTTTATGTTGTATATCCCTTTGAGGTGGAAGTCCATTTGGTATTTCATTAGGAAAAACATATGCAAATTCATCAAGCAAAGGTTCAATCAAAGGGTGATCATGCAATACAGTTTCGATTTGTTCATTTAACAATAACAATTCTTTTCTTTCCATAAATTCATGTTGTTCACTTTTAAGTATAGGAATTAAAGAATGAAAATTAGTTAAAGTTGCTTGCAATTTAGAATTAGCGTTAGGTGCATATGGTGCTAAAGTTATCTTTTTATTATTTAAAACAAAAGTATGTGTGTTTTTAAAACCATCGTGCATAACTTTCCTATCATACTGCCACTGCCTACCTAATAAAAAATGACATGCATCCATAGCTATAACATCACATAAAGGAGAACTGTATGTTTTTCATATAAAAATAAAGATAATCTCACTAAAAGATAATCTCACACAGGAGTAGTTCATAAAATAAAGAGTAATAATATATTTAAAATTCAAATTTATGAGAGAAATTTCCCTAAATAATGCAATTGTACAAAGTATTTCCCATTTTGCTTGAAATGGAAAACTAATTCCCACATTACCGTCCACGTAGGACAGCTTTGAGAAATTTTTTTTTTTTTTTTAAATATAACCGCTACATGAAGTAGCGGTTTTATTCATGCATCTGGAGTAAACCGCCATCTGAGATGGCGGTTTTGTAGTAGAAATTTTTTTTTTTTTTTAAAAAAAAAAATATGTTAAGTAAACCGCCACTTGAAGTGGCGGTTTGGTAGCAGTACAAAGCAGCCACAGTGTCGTGAGTTTTCATTCATTCCACTCCATTCTTAGTTGCTGCCGGTTTTGCTAAAAAAAAAAATTATTTACTCTCATTTACTTCAAATTTACAATTCCTCTCATTCAACTAAGCTAATCAACTACATTCCCATCTTCTCCTTGTGTACTAGTTCATTTTCATCCTCATTTAAGGTATGAATAAAACCCTAATTTTTGTTCAATATGCAAATTGTTTTTTTTGTTCATTATTGTTTGAATTGAAGTTATAAAAACGTTAATTGTTTGTTACATTCTATTGTTTTCATGATTTAAGCTTACGTTTTACACATTTGTAGTTGAATTTTAGGATTTGTTTTATATGCATATAAAGTGTTTGATGAAATGCTTCAATGAAAGTTTATTACTTTGTAGGGTTAGTTTAATGGTTTTTGTATATATTCATGGTATTTTTAGCTTTTATATTTGAAATGAACCTTATAATAAGTGTTCTAATACCTTAGTATCACAAATTCTTGTATTCAAATTTACACTTCCCGTTATAGTGTATTGGGGTGAGGAAGTCATGATATTGGTTACAAATTGGTAGCAAATTGGTGGAGATATTACATGAAAGATCATTATCCCATTGAAAAACATGTTGAATTGGTTGCAAATTTGGATAATGCGAGGGAAGTCATGATATTTTTATGATTTTTATAACACTTATGGCGATGAAAAACACATAACAGCAATCATGGCGATGCCGGGCCCAGTTGATCCATCAGTGCTTACGCTTCAGGCGACACACAGGAGCGTAGCTGCGTGGGAGGGCTCCACTGCCCAATTGGTTACTCGTCAGCACTACCAGGCGAGTACGTTACGGTGGGAGGTGGATGACAGGGTATTAGACGTAGTCGAGCTAGCTGGTTTTAGATACATTCACCGGTTGTTGGGCGGGGGCTTAGAGCTCGATCGAGCACTTATCACTGCATTGGTGGAGAGGTGGAGGCCGGAGACACATACCTTCCACCTCACAGTTGGCGAGGCAACGATCACGTTGCAAGATGTGGCAGTTATCATGGGACTGCCGGTTGAAGGACAAGCAGTCATTGGTCATGGGGAGGGAAATTGGCCAGCATTAGTACATGAGCTGCTAGGGGTTTGGCCGGAAAACCCTCAAGACCCCTCATAGCCGAAGATCATCGTTGGATCGTCATTGAAGCTGACTTGGCTTCGACAGCATTTTAGCGCGCTTGAGGATGATGCAGATGATGTGACGGTTGACAGACATGCCCGAGCTTACATTTTGTACCTGTTTGGATGCATCTTGATTCCGGACAAGAGCGGCGACTCGGTACAGTTGATCTATCTCCCTCTACTGGGAGACTTGGAGCGCGTAGATGAGTACAGTTGGGGAAGTGCTACCCTAGCGTATCTGTATCGTAACTTATGTCGAGCATCTCGTAAGGGTGCCAAGGACATGGGTGGATGCTTGATGTTGTTACAGATATGGTCATGGGAGCACATTCATATAGGGAGGCCCATTATTCGGACGGTTCGACCGGATGGGCAACATGATCAGGAAGATGACGCGGATGATTTTGAACCGATATTAGGGTCACAGCATCGGCGCGGGATGGATCCTTTGGCAGTAAGGTAGCAACACTCAATTCACTATTCAAATTCATAATTTCACTATTTTATGATAGATGAAAATGTTTATTTGTTTACAGCTGGCTTCGCGTATATCTTTCGAGATCCCACTCCCCACATACTCTCGTCTACTACAGGGACGCACTAGATCGACAACGGGACGAGCAGGTTAGTAACATTTACTATTTGTATTAGTTATGAATAAATTGTATACATTACTAAGCATATTGATTTCTATTACAGATGACATGGCAGCCTTACACAGCGGCTAAGATGGAAGCTCTACCGCACATATGTACATCGGGCCACGAGATTTGGAGATCGTGTTGTCCTCTTATTTGCTTTGACATCGTCGAGCTACATCTCCCGGATCGTGTCATGCGTCAATTCGGTTTGGAGCAGGTAATTCCGCAAGCCTGTGACACCCAACGTCAACTACATGCGATCGATCGGAGGACTGGGGACAAGAACTACCTCGTACGACATAGATCGCATGTAGATGCGTGGAACGACCGAGCATCTACATTGGTTGGAGGAGATAACTTCACAGGTCATAGCTCTGCTATGTACATGAGTTGGTACAGGCGCATCTCCATATTACGCCTAACGAACATCGCATTTGCGCAGCCAGGATCACATTACCATCCGACATCTACGTTACTGGTACGTTTTCTTTCAACACTCATAACAAATAGTAATAGTTTTAAGTAACTGTTTTAACAATATAATGATAACAAACAGGCTGAGCGCATCCGATCGGTGTTGATACAATGTAATGACACGATTCAAGGGGCCGCTACATCGCCAGTTGACGTGGGCTATCGGCTATGTTCTCAGACCTTAGGCTCCATTAATGCGTCGTTGACCGATGCATTGAGTCAAGCGGGTTATGAGTACCTCATACCGACTCCACCCGTCATTGGCGACGTAGATGACACATTCCACACTCCTTCTCCAAGGAGTTCAGCCCATCGAGGTAGCTCTTCCGGAGGATCCAGTTCTCGGTCCACAAGAGGCCGCCAGCGTTCATCTACTCAGGGTCGGTCTTCCAGATCGCCATCGACATCCGCTACTATGTCGCCGTTCGTTCCCCCGTCTTCCATCAACACTCCTCCGCCACATCCATCGCCTCCGCAAAGGATTATCACATATCAGCGTGCTAGTCAACGACGAGCTCTTACTCTTAATGTCATTGCGGAGGTTGACGAGTTCACACCATCATCATCCACCGGTGCGCAAAACAAAAGGGGCCGGGGGTTGTAGTTTAACAAACTTTGTATATTCTTATATTATTTTAACTTCTTGTATATTCTTGTATGATTTTAACTTTGTATGTTCATGATTGTAATATATCTTCGCATTATTTTCATAATTAATTTTTTCAAATCAAGATGGTTCGTAATTGATTAATATGGAATAGATGGTATTGAACTAGTTTAATGCAGGTTACGTTCACTATTTAGGGGAAATGAAAGAAAAAAAAAATATTGTTGCAGGCCACCAGCAAACCGCCACATGAAGTGGCGGTTTACCAGGGATCAAACCGCCACATGAGATGGCGGTTTGCCTTGACCAAACCGCCACTTCATGTGGCGTTTTTGTGCTTTATGTAAACCGCCATTTCAAGTGGCGGTTTGGTCTGAAAAAAAAAAAAAAAAAAGACTTTTCCACGTGGACGGTATTCTGGGAAATTCTTTCCCAAATTAGGTAAAGTGGGAAATTTTTTTTTTTTAAACATTATTTAGGGAAATGACTCAATTTATGATCATGGAATAAATTGTGCAATTAATTTATGCGATTAGATCACATCTGAAATCTTATCTCCTTATAGAGAACTGTATGTTTTTCATATAAAAAAATAGAAGTCTATTCTATTGAATAAAAATAGACGTTGCACTGCGAGATTCGTCTTGGGCTCTACTTTTTTGTAATTTGTTGTATATGTGTAGAGTGTACTAAAAGAGACTATTCAATGAGGAGTCTTCACAACTAATATGTGGTATCACTTGCTATACTGCCCACTAGTCATGCACTTATGACAATCAATTCATACCAAATTAATTTTTTAATTATAATCTATACTTCTCCCTTCTCTAGAGATTGCTCTGTTTGACTATTATTTAGTGAGGAAAGTTTTGAGTTTTATTGGGGATTAAATCTCACATATTTGAAATACCTAAAATACCTTTGGTCAATGGATTAAGGGTCAAAAGTACAAGTCAATATCGAGCCTTAAAGTCAGTAACAATCAAAATCACATAATCAGGGCATCATACAGCAGTTTTCCACTCTCACTTCAACTAAAGACATGGATAACCGCCCACCATTTCAAGATAACCGTCGTCACTATGTCATATTCTCCATGAGGCAGCACTACAGAAATCACCAACTGACAGTTATAACTTTCATACATGTACTCTTATAAATATATCATCCTTCAACAGAAATATGGTTACGCAATTCTATTCTCTCATGCTCATACTTACTTCTTACATTTTCTGGTCTGACTTAAGCATCGGAGGGCTTTTCCGGGACATCAGCCCCCAGCTTAGTCTTTCTTTGTGATTCCAGGTACACCACTTGCGGAGGTCTGATCATCTCACTTTCCTTAATTCAAAGGTACTTTCCTTCCAAAGTCCCCTTTCTCAGCAAAAACAAGTTCAAATGTAACAATCTAAATAAGACTGAGGAATAATGGTTAATGTGAATCTTAAAGCTGAGATGTTTGCAGGCAATTTAATTTGTGTGTAATTTTATATCTTAAATAGTAAATACAGTTATAAGTTAATTATAGTTAGAGCCTTAGAAGTGTACGACTCATACCATCCATTTGGAATTGGATTTGATATTTTTGGTTCATTTTTTAAGGTTTATGTAGGTTGAGGACAAACTAACCAACAAGTCATTGATTGAGGCAACACAAACAAAAAGGAGTTTGTCGCTCATAAGCCCAATAAAGGTTCACCGTCAAAATTAATTGATAGCACTTAAAGTAGCTCTTCAAGTTTATGAGGCAATACTCATCTCTTTTTTCTATGTGTGACTACTTGTTAACAATGGGTTTTAACTAGAGGTGTTCAGGGTTATCAGGTCGATTTTGGATCAGTTTCAAAACAGATCTTATATTAATATTAATTTTTATATAATTTAAATCGATTTCAGTTTCAATATCAAGTAAAAAACAAATCGTAAAGTTTGTTTTTCGAAAATTAGATGATGTACACATGTACTCTACTGAATTTTTTTTATTGTTCCACAATAATTGTGAAATATAAATAAGATGGTACAAAATCTTTGATTTAGTGGGACCGTTTAGCCTTGGCCTGCCCTTTTGTAATGTAGAGTACTGTTAGTAGTAGAAGTATTTTTCTGCATATTCAGAGAAATAGCCCATAAAATCCACATCTTTTAATTCTTCCGGTACGTTATGGGCTGGAAACCGTTGCCGTGTACCCTATAATGTTTTTTTGCGCTTATGCTATGACAAGAATGTCGTTTGGAGATCAATCTTTTTTTTCTTTTTTTTTTTTCCAAACCAACTAAATAATCAATTATGTAATAATAATTATTTTATGATCTACAAAATTGTATTCATTGGTATTAGTACATTTTAAGCAACTAAATACTACTATTTCCTCTATTTCACTATGTTGGTTACTTTTTGATTTTTTATATATTTTTTAAGTATATTTTAAGTCTTAATATTTATAAACACACTTTGTGAAAATTATAAAAAAACATACATATATGTACAAATTCTATATATCGAGACGAATTTAACATGGTCCTATATAGGTATGTTTGACTTTATTATATCCATGAAAAATCATATTTAAATTTCCATCCTAAATGAAACGGTTTTATTGTGAGATCATCTCTGTTGGATTGACTCATGTATGTTTAGTTTATTAAAGTGATCACTTAAACTTTTAAAATGCTCAATTAGAAAAATGTGTTAATTATTAGATTAATTTTTATTATTATCAATCATGTATTCAGGTGTCTCTTAAGTCTTGTCGTATATATAGGGTTATCTAATTGATTTTAGATAGAGGTCATGTGCAATACGGATAATTAGACATTTAAATTATAGATTCTTTTTTATGGCAATAAATAAAACATTAAAAAATATTTATCAACTATCTGCTCATTGTAAAAAAAAATTTAAAATACACAATTATAAATTTTTCTAACCTTTCGTAATTTATGCATGATATACAATAAATTTATTTTGTACCCTGTATGAACAGGAATATTTTAATTGTTCAATAAACATATTCAAAATTCTCATAAATTAATTAAATAAAAAAGTCAAAATAACATCATAATAATTGAGGAAAAAGGTAGGACACGATGTTTAACCACAAATGACTACAAATATACGATTAATGAGGATTCAAATTTTAAGTGGAATAAGCATATCTGCATATGTTTTGAAAATATAACCGTTGTATTGCATAAATAGCCACGTTTCGTTGTTGTATGTCTCCATGTGGGTTGGCTAATAATCTCTCATCTCTTTGAGTTTGCATTATAAAATTCAAAAGTTTTTATATATTTGTGTGTAATGATGCACACTCAAAATCCTATATCCATTCGGTTTTTGTGTTCATGACCTAGGTTATCTTAATCGATACCACTTACAAACTAACAACAAGAAGTGAATGTTTTGTTAGATTGTTAGTGTAACGCCAATAAATCACAATTTATCACTAGTATTCTGCTTGATGAGGGATAAATCTATAATTTTGTACAGTTTGTTGTTAGAAAGGTTTAGAGATTTATTTGGGGTTGTTCAAACTCCTAATGTGATCGTAACTGATCGAAATGAGGGATTATCTTTAGCTATGCGTGATGTTTTTCTAGGTATTTCGTAGTCTCTACTCTCTACCATATTTTTGTTACTTTATCTAATATGTTGAGCTAATGCATTACTTATTCAAATGTAGGTGTTTGGCAATTGTTATGTGTATGGCACATAGAAAATGATATGGAGAACATGATGAACAAATTACGTGGTGGTAAACAAAATCAGAAAGGGGAGATGTATAAGCACACACAGTGAAACCTAAATTGCAATGATAAATAATGCTTGGTCTAAGAGAAATTTAATTTAATTTTTTATTAAGAATCTTATTGAATAAAAAAAGTTAGAATCTAAGTTGGTCAAAGTCAAAGTCAGCTTATAATTTAAAATATAATGTATTTATGTGAAATTATCTGATTGATTAATTGGATAAATTTTTGAAATCTTTTACAAATACTTAGAACTTGATTTCTTTTGATCTATTATTATAATTTCTTTTCTATATTACTTTTACAATTCAGTCTTTAATTTTAGTTTTGCTCTAAAACAATATATATTGATATCTTGTTTTTGTTAATTATTACAATTAATCATTTGATAAGGATTCTTTAAATTTATCTCAATAAAATTAAAATTACAAAAAAAAAAAAAAAAAAAAAAAAAAAAAAAAAAAACAAGCAAGCAACTTAGGATACTATAATTTGGTTTGGTGAAAGATCAAATAAAATATGAATATTTTGTGGATAAAACAAAAGAGTTGTAGCATTACCACCCTTTTTTCAAGAGTCAAGACTTTAGGAACACTAACTTCAAGCAATCTTTTTCTTTTCCCCTTTCCTCTTTAGAGATGATGCTCTCTGATTTACATTTTTGAAGGTAAGAATATGTTCACCTTTCTTGTTTTTACCACAACTCCCCTTTATTTTTCTTTTAACCCTTAAACATGCCACTTGTTAAATGAGAAGTTGGGTAATTTCCCAAAAATTCCACCAAATTCTAAAAGCTTTATTCTCATTCCTCTAATATCACGTGCACTTAGAGTTTAGTCAAAACCGTTATTAATAGTCGATTCTACTTATACCCGTCTATATCCCATTCAAAATACAATATTTAAGTTCTCAATATAAAAATTTTATGAGAGATATGTTGCATTTTTAGTGGGACTTTGAGTAATAAATTTAGAAGTTCTTAAAAAGTTTTAATATGGGTTTAGGATTTTATTCAGAATATATTTGGATTAATTCTAAATTATGGGTCTAAATGTACGAAATTGGATGGTAAAAATGAGTTTTAGACCCGACTCTAAACATTTTAAACTTATATTCAACCTTTAAAAATAAATGTAAAAAATTCATCATTTTAGGTTATTATCTAACTATAAATTCTATAAAGTTTCTATCATTATTTCTATAACATCTAAAATCCATCATTATCTGATATTTGAGTAACAAATATTTAATTGAGTTAATATTTAACTAAAATTTTGACCTTAAACTAAAACGACTTTAAAACGTGATTTTTGAGTAAGGGTATAACTGTCTAAATTTCTTGTATAGTAAGGATTTGGGGTCGAATAAAAGTAATCCGAGTATGAATGCTAGAATTGCCTATTCTCTTCTATCTCCCCTCTTCCTTAATTTCTTAGATTAAATTCTATCTGAAAACTAAATCAAATAGAAAGATCTCCACGTTGAAAGTTGTATTAAATATCGATATGAAATAGGATATACAAATGTTTTCGGTATCATCTATGATTTTATTTATTCAGATTGTAATTTGATCTCAATCATTATTTATGTGATTATTGTAAATTTTAGTGTGAATATCGTATGATTTTTTATCAATAAACCAATTATAACTTTTTTAAAAAATCAAAATCAAATTTGAATCTCCATAATATATATTAAGCATAAAAATGTAAACGTGCAAACTCATTAATCGAGATGAATAATTTTTTCGATTAAAGGTTTTTTAAGATGAAATAAAAGTTTATAAAAAACTTTATTAATGAACCAATTTAATCAAAATTTTAAGCTAATTGTTAAAACCTCATAATGTGTTTTATAGTTTTATTACGCCTCTCATATGAGAATCTTTTAGTCTAAAAAATAAATGCAATATATGTCCTTTTCATAAATGTATTTCACTTAAAATGAGGAATGAAGGCAATTCTAACTTATAAGTCTTTATATATAAAATAGGAAATCTCCCGTGCAGCGTATGCATGTATGCTACCAATTCTAAAGCTCAGCGTACTTAACAGAAAAATCAATTGAACAAAACGCTATCTTCATGCAGTCAGTAACATGATCATCGAAAATCACTCAAATTCATTGCCATCAATGGAGATCGAGTAAAGTAACCGTGGTGTATGCGTAAAAAAGTATTACTAAAATTGGTCTTCGCCGCCTGATCTTTAAGGTTTATAAAGACCATTATTAACGTAAATGGATGATCTTAAGTATCATTACAGAGAGTGATGATGATTATGATTTTTTAAAAGGAAGAGGATTTTTAAATGATGATGATGGTTAATAATTGTGAGGTGTAGTGTTTAATGATTATAATCGATAATATGATAGATGCACAAATACAGGAGATTTCCTTATCTTACACAAGTACAAGAGATTATAATATGAAGATAATTTTGTGGAAATGAAACTATTTGATGATGATGATGGTTAAAAAATGGTAAAGTGCTGTTTGAAGATTATAACTGATAATAATATAATAGTTTTAAATTTCAAGTGATTATATAATATAAAAGCCACTTTAAAGCCTTAAAAGGCTTATTTCAAGCTTTAAAAGGCATATTCGAGAACCCAAGTTAACATATGCTCTAAATTTTAAAATATTGAATTTCAAGTCTTAAATGACCGATTTCAAGTCTTAAAATGACAATTAAGGCTTAAAAGACCAATTCAAGACTTAAAAAGCTTATTTCAAAGCTTGAGTTTAATATCTAGTACAAACCTTATAATATCATCCAAGCCTTAAATGGTCAATTCTAAGCCTTGAAATGACAATTAAGACAATTAAATTTTAATTCTAAACTTGATGCTCAAATAATACAAAGCATATTCCAAACCTTAAAATTTAAAAAGGCAATTCTAAGATTTTAAAAAGCTTAATCCAAGCCTTAAAAAGTCTATTCAAAGCTTAAGTTCAATAACTACTCCAAACCTTAAATGCCAAAACCAATACTAAGTCCAATACTAAAAGGGCGCATATATGCTTGCACAAGTTATGAGTATATCAACTTGTTAAGGTCCTTACTTTATGGTTAAGGGGTTCATTTCACTCTACAAATACGAAGGATTAATTCATTTTATATTGTATGTAGAAATTTTCTCGAGTTTACCAAAATAAAAATAAAAAACATAAATTGGTTGCCTTATATTTTTTTTATCATAGAATTTTAAGGTGAATGGAAAAACAAACACTAACATAAACTTTGCTAGCTTTGCTTCAATAAGTGTTAACTTGGTGTAAAAATGACAATGCAAGTACAAAGTGTACTTTGTGAATTGTGATGCTATTCCATCCAAACATATCATCAACCACGTTCGAGTCTTTATCTCTAAAGCAGAAAGCTGATTGATTCTAAACAATACCATATCTTATAGGAAAGCATCAACCCATGTGACCTTAGCATTCCCCATCTCTATTCACTATTGAGCTACATCCAAATTGAGATAGATACTCCCATTTTTTTCATTGGGAATGCTCATTGATACTCCCTCCGTCTCATAAAAAATGCGATATTTAAGTTTTTAATGCGAGAGCTTTATGAGAGATATGTTTTTATTATTTGAAAAAAATTCTTTTAACAATATGATTACATATTTAAAAACCTAAATTAAATAACAATTAATATATTATACAGTTCAATTGTAATAGAAAAATGATAAATATAAGCATTTTCATAAATAAAATTCAAACACCTATTTAAAAAGCAGCAAACTTTTGAAATTTACTTTAGGGTTTTACCCTTTACCTTTTAGAGTTTTTCTATTATAAAGGGGTGTTTGGTTCATGGCTTTTGGTTTAGCTTTTTGGTTGACTTTTGGTTTTTAGCTTGTTAGTTAGTCAAACAGCCAAAATAAGTGCTCGGTAAATGGCTTTTAAAGCAGCTAAAAGCTAGCTTTTAAAACAAATGTAAATGTTGCTCTAGATAGCTTTTTTGGTTGGCTTTTGGCTTTTGACTTGTTGGGCCACTTTTTCTCTAATAAACAGCTAACAGTTAATACCCAAATTTACCAAACATCTCCACAAACAGCTGGCTTTTTCAGCTAGCTTAAAAGCCAACAAAAACAGCCAACATTTCTAGTTGGTCAAACAAGCCAACTAAAAAATCAACCGCCAACAACGAACAACCAATTACCAAACATCCCAAAATCACAAAAATTAATATAAAAAATTTGAAAACTAAATATTCGATTTCACAAAACTCCAATTGGGATCCGATAGCCGGTCTAAAATTGGGTATCGAACAATTCAAATCGGATTATTAAAAGAGAAGAACAAAGGGCAAAAGTTATGGAGAGACTGAGTAGTAGCACAAAAGAAATCTGACACGAGTAAAATAATACATGAACCATAGTTTTCATCCCAACACCAACAATTGATGCAGTTTCAGTTTCTTAATTCTCACTAAATGTTTCTATACTTTTTCTGTTATACAAGTACACCCATCATTCATTACTTTCAAAAGCCCCTCACTAAATTCAATACAAAAAAAAAAAAAAAAAAAAAAAAAAAAAAAAAAAAAGCAAGACAAAGAAAACAATTTACACTTGGGAAAATTAAATTATTTTTTAAAATAAAATCATGACTTTTTTAAAAAAATGGAAGCTTTTGAGTGGGGTTAATGGTTATCAACTTCATCTCCATAAGCTTTTGCTTTGAAGGAAAAGAAGATGTAGGAGAGAAAAAAGGCATAAGCTTTTGCTTTGAAGAAAAGGTTCCATATACTCTACAGCTCTAAACTTGTTATATTACTTAGACAGGAATCGGGAACCCGAAAGAAAAGGAGACTCTAGAAAGAATGATATCGGAATGGATCATAAAAGGAAAAGATGCATTCAAAGGGTTTTAAGATTAAGGTTGAAGATTACAATTAGACAAGACAATTATCATGCTTGTAATAAGAAGCAGAGTACAATGGATGCTATCATTTACCTGCGAGACAGTTTCCGTTTAATAATCTTAAATTTTCATTTACATACGTTTTGTGCATAAATGTTTCTTGAGATGACGGGAAATTAATGACATTCAAGCCCACCTCCTTCAAGGAGCACAGTTGTGAGTTCACCCTTTCTATGCCTCGTCCATTTGGTCCTACATATTAAGAGACGCTAGTGTGAGATCATCGATTCAGAGGACCTTATGTAACGGTGTATCCGAGAGCTTGTTAAGAATATCGTTACAATTCTAACAAAAAAGCCATTTGTGCAGAAGAGAAAACGGATGAAGGAAGATCAAAGATGATAGGAGGTAGAAAAACTGCTCCATCATTTCTAACAGTGGCTAATGATACATTGCCAAAAGAGAACTCAGAACTGTTTGTATAAACTGAACAAATTAATGAGCAGATTAACACTAAATAATGGCAAAGTGAATTATCATTTTTCAAGTGCTTCACACTAAAACTCAAATGGATTTTGCCATTCAACAAATTCTGCGACATTTATTGTTAAGAGTACAAATGAAAAAACGACAGCAGAAAAAGCAGGGGAGGGGGATAGCTGCTGCGAGTCATGTAAGTAGACACAACCAATCTAATCTGCAAATTTGGGAAGATGCTGGGATTCAAATTTAGTTATTGATGAATGCATGAAAATTTCGACAAAATTCAACCAATTTCATTGCAGATCAAAAGATCAAGGGAGAGACGTTAGGAAAGGAAGAAAAAAGATATAATTCCCGGATCAACTAACTTGGGGAAAGTGAAATTGTTTCAAATATGAATATATGACATACATGGGAATGATTTTCATTTCTTCCACGTCACATTTAAGGAAGTTTCAATGCTCCTTATGCAAACAATTTATGCATCACTAAAGTAGAACACTCAAATAAAAACTATGTTGCTTAGACAGGAGAAATTGAAAGGCTAGTTCATGAAAAGCTTCCTTGTTTTTCGGTCCAAAATAAAATGTCAAAATACTCAAGTCAGAATGTAAGAAGTAAGGACCTAACACAAGTGCTCAAGGTAAAAAGAAGAGTCTTGAGCTATATAGGCTTATATCATTCTTTCAATGGACATGACAAAGCAAACTATCTGCTCAAACTAGTGACTCCAGAAAACAAATGTTGTAAACTGATTTTTTTAGACAAGACTGGAATCGTAAGATTAGGCAAGTATGACCGAAGTTCAAAGTGTGCATTAAAGCTGCTGATAGAACGACATTTATCATAGATTCCCTTGCTGCTCCAAGAAATTTACCAAGCTAGCATACTGTAGCAATTGGGATTTTAAATTTATGTTCTTGGTTGAATAACAGCAGCATGCAATAACAAGGACGACCACCATCCAATTAAGTTTGGTATACAACACAACAGTCGCTTACCTGCATATCTGATGTCCAAAGAGTGAGATTGTCCCGCAAGAGTTGCATTATGAGGGTGCTGTCTTTGTAGGACTCTTCACCCAGCGTATCCAGCTCAGCTATTGCTTCCTCAAAGGCCTTCAAAGTTGACAACCAAAATTAAGCTCAAGAATCAAAATAGATTTGTGCCTGATCTGCTATAAGGTATGGCCATGTGGTGCCTCAAAATAAACAACTTGATACTGTTTTACAGGACAAGGAAAATCACTGAAATACCATACAAGTATTTTTCCTGTAACCCAAGATGTCAATACATTATAAATGCTAGAGATCAAATGACATGCATATTTAAAGCAATTCAACAATCAAAAAATTAGTGGTTGGCATATACTAGTATTCTAGTAAAGAAGCTGTAATTAAGCTGCCAAATCAACAATCTAAGTTTTAACATCTCTAATGAAAGAATTCCAAAAATGAGTAAATACAACAACAACTTGCAATACCCCAAAGCTATTAAGTGACTTACACCTAGGCAGAATTTAGGGTTCAAATGTATACAAGCTTACTCTTGTAAAAACAATGAGGTTCTTTACGATTGAGAACAGACACAAAGCTGAGTGAAAGATTGATTAAGAAATTCCTATTCATCCAAGAAATGCAAATATGTATATTACGGCTCGTTTGGTTAGTGGTACTAAACGATGGTAATGGGAGTGATTTATAGTATAAAATTTCATCAAACGTTTTGTCATTCACATGGTAATGAAACTTTGATCATAAAAAAAAGCTTTTTTGTCTACAAATTTCCATTACCACCTAATACCACATCTCCCAATATGGTAATGCATTGGAATGAAATTTATGAAGAAAATGAGATGATTGAAGTTGGACAAGCATGACCATCAAGGTATCAAAGAGATTTTTCAACCAAAATTACACTAGTTTTCATTCCCATTACCACCGTCTATTACAACCTACCTAACGGGCCGTTAATGTAGCAAAGAAGCCATAATGCAGGAAGCGAGGCCCTAATGACCTCTTACCTATCCACTACCTAGAAATCGTGGTACTTGCAAAGTTGTAACCATATATCATCTCTAAAACATAGTGACAAAATGACTTTGGTTGTTAATGCGGATGTTTTTGCAGTTCTATCTTTCTATATTTCAATTGCAATAAGCTTAAAAGAGTTTGCAACACGATCATGGTACGATGATGCGGATGATATCATCTTCTAAAACTTGTTATAATTCAATTTTTTTTCCTCCTTTAGAAAGATTCATTATGGTGAAAATTTAGAGTAGTTCAACGGTACATTGTAAGGAAGTAAAGCAGGTTGTCTTTGTTATCACTTACTCTGTTGGAGTGGAGGTATTTTATATTATCTTTCCTATGTGTTTGTCTGATTTACCTCTATGATTTGGTAAGCTAAATTAATGATTGTTATCTCAGACTCTCAGTTCTAAGGTATGTTGCACATAATGAATCATGTTATACTTTCAAGCTTTTAACATCTTACCTTTTAAGATGGAGGGATATAAAGTGAAAAGAAATGGAGAGATTTGGAGGGATGAAAATCTTTTGTTTGTATAACAAGTGGAGAGAGAAGTGATAGAGTAAAACTGATGGGTATTCATAAGTGTAAGATTTGTCATACAGCTCGTAAATAATTTCAATTGTTGACTTAGTAACATAACTTAATCCCTTTGAAGTCATGCATCTTGTTTTTTCAATATTAAGGAGAGCAAGTGATACATTACTTACAAGAATGTTACAACGGCCATATTCACGTAACAAAGAGGTAAGGAAGGCTCGTGATTTCCCTTCCAAATCTTTTAGCTTTGACAATTTTGTTTCTTAGAAATAAAGGAACAAAAATTAGTCATAATGCTCTCTCTTCCTTTTTTTCACAACTCAATATTATCCAAACAAAGAATGAACAATTTTCTTTCCCTTCCCTTATTTTCCTATCCTCAAAAAAAAATTGTTTTCCTCTTTATTCCCTCACCTTCCCTCCTATTCTTTCCTATTCCTATTCCCTCCCCTTACTTTATCCAAATAAGCTCTAATTCTGGTACGTGCTTCCTTAAATTTAAGTGTATGCATCTTGTAGAAGTCATCTATTTGGATAAATGTTCTTTCAAGAAGTCATCACAATCGATAGAGAAACAATTGATAAATTTTGATTTCAAGAAGTCATCTACTTCATTGCACTATGCTTTGAAACCTTATATCTATTTGGATAAATGCACTTTCAAGAAGTAATCACAATCGATAGAGAAATAAAAACAAAATTTGATTTCTTAATACCTATTATGAAGGTATTAGCAAAATGGTTTTTCGATTACAGCAAAAAAAATCTCATTTATTCACCTCTTCATGATGCAACCAAGAGCATTTCATCCATTTATGCATACATGAAACAAGATAATCTCAGTGACGGCAACTTCATGAAGCTTTTATACAAGCACTTACCTATAAAACAGGTAATGTATGACCAAGTAGTTTAATCCACTATCATGTTTGCATGTATTTTTAAGTTCATAATTTACAGTATTTGATTTTACAAATTGCTTTTCAGAACTAATCACTACAACATGATCCTTCTTACTCATTTTTTCTTTTACAATAAAAATAGATGCTCTAGTGGTATATCGATAGTGCTACAATTACTGAAAAATACATTTTCCTTGAGAACATAATGAGTTGATGACTTGTTCAATAAACTTCATTTTCATTGAAAATTAAATGTTTTATCAAAAATCAAACAAGTCGATATGTGAGGCCTTCAAATCAAAATTTAAATTTTTACCGGTCTGAGTACTTTTTATATCAAGTGTTTATAAATTACGACAAAATTCTACAATGAAAATAAAAATTAGTTGCTTCGATTACCAAGAAAGGTATGCTATTCAATATCAAAACGAGGAAAACAAATGGTAAGAAAAGATCAAGAGGGTTGATGAAAAAAAAAAAGAAAAAAAACCTTATAATTTGATTCTATTACCGAGAAAGGTATTCTATTTAATATCAAAGCTACATAGAAAAAGATCTGGAAGGTCATTTTATACTTCCTTTGGTGCAAATTAATTGTAGCACTTGTTTTTACGCAGTCAAATGCACAATTTTGACACTACTATCTTTAATTTTACATAATGAATAATCATAAAAGGCTGATATTATAAATCAAACAAGATTCGACTTTCTATTTTTTTCTTATACATGAAGAATAAGAAATAAAACAAAATTGATGACACCAAAAATTTGAAATATTATATCATCCTAAACAATATACAAACAGATTTCTTCGTAATCACACTCAAATGGGGTTGTGAGGGTTATGAAATTGAAATGTGAACATTATCAATTAGTACTAAGATGAGCAAAAAACTTCTAAAAGCTGAGACTTCTTCTAGAAGACAACTCATAATGCAACATGGGCTAAATATGCTACTCTTCACCATTAAAATATTACAATCATGCTATGGTAGTAACAAGTAAGATCATGTTTAGTTCAGCTTAAAAAATAATAGTCAATGCCTTACCTACCACACTCTCACAACCTACCACATTCATACCCATATCCGACCCCGTAAAGTTTTACATATTCCTTGAGGTGCCACTTTAGCCTTAATTTTAGCTAGGCACCTCTTTTTGAACTTCTAAATTATTTGTCTCCGCCTACCCTATACTTCTTCCCTTATGTTTAGTACCTCTTACGAACAAAAAGAACGGTACCAGGCCAAAAGTAAAGAGTTCATTGTATAGAAACTAGAAAATAATAAGGATATATCCATCGGGAATAATGCACTCAAACTATAATGTTTTACTACTGCCCTGAGAAATAGTATTTCGGTCACCAAACTAAAGGAAATTGAAAAACACACCATAGCATCAAGTCTAAGTAAAGTTCATATGAAAATATCCTAAAACTTGGCCACTGCCTCCCTAATTTTAGCCTATCTAAGAGTATCTCTTATCATGACCATCTTAGAAGTTAGAGCTACGTGATTGGACCAAATCCATAAACTAAATCCACAAGCTAAAATTTTTTTAAATAGACTATCACAGATAAAGTCAAGTAGTGAACCTTTCTCATATGCAAGAACTATATCAGTGAAATATTGAATAAAGCATATATAATCAAGAGACATATTCCTCCAAAATTTAGAAGCCCATATTCAATTGGTTATAAACCATGGAAATTGAAGATCAAACATACCTGTTTTGCCAAGCTACAGGCTTTTTCAGCTGAATTAAGTATCTCAAAGTAGAAAACAGAAAAATTCAGAGCCAGCCCCAATCTGATAGGATGTGTGGGAGCAAGATCAGGAAGAGCAATATCCTAATAAATTAGAGAAAGGAGAGTCAGATATATTAAATAACTAGTATACCACAAGCCCACAATTAGAGTATACACTTAGACCGTACCATAAAAACATTGGCTAGATGCTTTATTGTCAAAGCTCACACCTCACTCAGTCTTTGACAAATTTACGGTCAACATTAGAGAGCTTTGCGTAGCAAAGTCAATTACTCCTATGCCTCTTATTTATTTACTAAGGAGAGCGGCAATATACATCCTTAAAAGATGCGTTTTCAGTCCATGAAGAAGCCAACATCTAAAATTAAACAAAAGAACCTCTTTTTTGCTGAATTTCTCTTTGAATCTACTAAATTCCCTTTTATTTTCGAGATGAACTTTTCATGATTCATCAAAGTGGGTAATAACATAATTTTACAAATAGCATACCATGTTTCAAGTATTAAACTACGACTATAAATTAACATACACATCTTAGTGGGTAATAACATATAATTGATTTTCAAATTGATGAAGGTTTAGCGATTTCATTATTTATGTATCCTTGTGATCAATATCTTTATTATTCACTGATTGTTCCGTTCAAAGTTTTCCTCTTTCGAAATTACAAATTTATAATAACCCAAAGGTATAACTTCATAATTCCAAAAGAAAGCCCAAATTATTCAGCGAAAAGCAACCAATATACCTTTCAAATTCATAAATCTCACCACAAAATTACAAATTCAGAACTCAATTGATGTCACACATCTAAATAGTGAGCCAATATTAACCAGATCGCAACCAATTTCACAGCATCCACAAAATAATTTTTACTTCGAACATAACTGCATAAAAAAACTACTTCGAATATTTTCAAGCAAAAAAACAGAATAGAAGAAAGTAAACCTGAGCAGCTTTATAAGCAATCATAGTTTCTTCAGCAGCATTTTTCCTCTCATCACCAACCAAAAACTCAGCCAAATAACGATGATAATCTCCCTTCATCTTCAAATAGAACACTTTAGATTCCGTCCCCGAAGCAGACGGAAGAAGATGTGAGTCCAGCAATTTAAAAATAGAAGCACAAACAGATGAAAGTTCCGATTCAACTTTAGAACGGTAAGATTTGACCAAAGGAACATGATCCTCATTCTTACGACTTTCTTCCTTTTGCTCAATCGACGACACAATTCTCCACGCAGCACGTAGAGATCCGATAACATTTTTGTAAGCAACTGAAAGTAGGTTGCGTTCTTCAACGGAAAGTTTTCCGGAAGATGAAACAACGAGATTGTCCATGTATTTAACCATTTCTTCGTAACGTTCGGCTTGTTCAGCGAGTTTTGCTAGGTAAAGGTATTGATCTCTGGTTAGGGTTGTCTCCGCCATTGATGAGGAGTGAGACGGGAGATCAAGGATTGGGGAGAGTAGAGTTGTTAGAGTGAAGAAAGAGAGAAATTGATTTTTGGGTGAAATGAAGGGAGGAGGAGAATACTGAGATTTTAAAGAAAGATGATAAGAATGATGATGATGACAAAACAGTAGGCCCGCTTTTACGTGGCTAATCGCTTCCGATTTCAGCCTGGTTTTCATTTACCTTGCGTGGATTTTACGCTCTTCTAACGCTTTTCCAATTTAAATTTTCTTAAAATGTATTTTCTCTACTTCTTTACAAATGTCTCATTTGATTTCGGCTCATTTGCTAATGCGCGAATAAAACAAGATTTTATTTGATTATATTTTAACTTATAAATTAAGAATAAAACTCAAATTAAGAGTGTATTATGAATCATCATCATCATACCCAGCGTATCCCGTTCATAAAAAACAATGATCAGGGTCTGGGGAGGCAGCTCATACCCATAGAGGGTCTCGGCTTGAAAAAGGTCTTCAAAGAGAGAGAAACTTACAACTTATTAATAGAATAAATAAAATACGTACATATAACTAAAAAATAAAGATAAAAGTAAAGAAGGAGGTAAAGAGCGATAATTAAAGACAATAAACAATAACAAACGATGGGTAAAAGGGACGGGTTTAGTAATCTAAGACGTAGATAAGGTGCAGTCAACTGCCTCTATTCCTAGTCTGGTCCTTGGAGAGGTGAAGTTCATGCATGTCACTTTTAATATGTTCACGTTCTCCTAGGTCTTCCTCAACTTCTCTTACCCTCCACTATGATGCATTCGATCTTTTTTACTGGGCATCATGTGTCTCAGTCTACACATGCCAAAACCATCTCAACTTGCAAAGAAAGGTGGAACTCCTAACTTCTCCCTGAATTTCTGATTTCTTGTCATATCCATCATAGTATTACCACACATCCACTTTAGCATAAGCATCTTTGTTACTTCCTCATCTGTTCGAAAACCTTTTTTATGGGCCAACATCCTGTCCCATATAACAAAGTTAGCCTAATTACAACGCGATAAAATTTGTCTTTTAATCTCATCGGAACTTTTTATCACAAAGCACCCCGGTTGCTACTCGCCACTTAAGCCAGCCCGCTTGTGTACGATTAGTAACGTTTCCATCAATCTCCCCATTACTCTGAATCACCGATTTTAAATAGTTAATAATAGCAAAAAACCAAATAAGACGGTTGAAAAGAACCAGAGGAAATATCATATCACTTCCATGTTAATAAAAGTTTGATCATAAAAAAAAAAAATCATCATTTTGCATTTGCCTCTATTAGTATAATATCATCACTCAAAATGGTAATACTATCACCATACTCCCTCCGTGTTTTTTAAACATCTCATTTTCTTTTTTAGTACTATTTATCAACCACTCTTAATTTGTAATATATTCTTAATCTATAAATTTAAACACAGTCAAATGAGATCTTGTTTGATTAATTTCAACATAAGGTGTATTAATATCTATTATTATATTTTTTAATTATGCACAATTAGATTGAAGATTAAATTAGTATATTGGCAAACGTGCAAAAAGCAAATGAGACATTTAAAAAGA
The DNA here is from genome assembly GCF_026212465.1 of Amaranthus tricolor. NCBI lineage: Eukaryota > Viridiplantae > Streptophyta > Magnoliopsida > Caryophyllales > Amaranthaceae > Amaranthus > Amaranthus tricolor. The sequence continues at coordinate 22,998,019 of NC_080054.1, read as the reverse complement.
TACGGAGGGAGTATTATTTAATATGGAGAACCAAATAAACTGTAAAAGACAAAATACTACAATTTCGTGATCTACTTTAAATTTACTATATTTCTGTTCAATGAAGCCAGGTAATACTAATGCAACCACTCGTTTGGATCATTTAATGTCATTGTGAGACTATCTCTATTGGATTATTCCAACGGTCACTCATTGTCTTAAAGTAATCATAATTTTAAAGTAAACAATTTTTACACTCTTAATAAACTAATTGGTTATAACTACTCAAAAAAAAAATTGGTTATAACTACTCAAAAAAAAAAAATTGGTTATAACCTTAAAGTGATTAATTAGAGAAATAAGATAATTATTGTGATATCCCATATTTAGCTTGAAAAAAAGATTAATAGACTACTCATATGAATAAGGTGCATATTCTTTTCTAGAAAGCACATATGCTAAGAACTTCATACTTAAGCATGCTTGATGAAAAACAATTTAAAATGAGTAACCTTCTAAAAAATTTTTCTATTTTCATAATGAAATAGTGTCATACAAGACTTATTGTACTCCTACCTTCTCACAAAATTTGTCAAACTTTTTTTTAATTTGCGTCTTTAAATTTGCCTCGTTCTATTTTTAACATCAAAGGGAAAAGACACGGACGTAAAGCGCGTGATGTAGTGACGGCAGCCGAAATATGAGTTGGTCTGATTGCACTAATGAGTTGGCAAAGTAAACAGTAGATTCTGACACACCATTAGATTTCAAATTCAGTCAAAGGGTAGTACTTTGGGCCGTAAAAAGCCCAAAAAAAATTAAAGAGAGTTACTACATTTCGACACTCCTCATCACCACTCCCTACAAATTACTTATTTATAATAATAATAATAATAATAATAATATAAATAACAACAATAATAATAATAATTAACTTTTTTATATTCTTCAAAAAGAATATAAATAAAATTAATAATAATAACAGTAATAATAATAATAATAACAATAATAATAAAATAAAAAATAATTATTATTATTCAAAAAGAAAAAAAAAATTAATCGCCCAGAATCGGGCGATTAATATTTTTTTTTTGGAAAATTAATAATAATAATAATAATAATAATAATAATAATAATATAATATTATTATTATTAATAACAACAATAATAATATAATTAAAAATAAATTAAATATAATAATTAAAACAAAAATAAAAATTTAATAATAATAATAATAACGATCATAATAATAATATATATCAACATAATCCAATCTTCAACAATCAGTGGTGAAAAATCAAAGCAAAAAAAAAAAGAAAAATGGAAGATCAAGAGAATGAAATGGTAATTTTAAAGCTTTTGATTGATTTTTTATTTTTATTTATTATTATTATTATTATTATTATTATTATTAATTAATTTATATTATTATTATTATTATTATTATTATTACTATTATTTAAAAGAATATAAAAATGTTAATAATAATAATAATAATATTATTATTATTATTATGATTATTATTAATATAAATTTTCCAAAAAGAAAAAAAAAAATGAATCACCTAGAACCGTGCGATTGGACCCCGGTTTAATCGCCATTTTTTTGGCGATTAAACCGGGGTCCAATCGCTTGGTTCTGGGCGATTCATTTTCATTTTTTATTTTTTTTTCTTTTTGAATAATAATTATTATTTTTAATTTTATTATTGTTGTTATTATTATTATTATTGTTATTATTATTAATTTTATTTATATTCTTTTTGACGAATATTAAAAAGTTAATTATTATTATTGTTGTTGTTATTGATATTATTATTATTAGTAGTAGTAGTAGTAGTATTATTATAAATAAGAAATTTGTAGGGAGTGGCAAAGTTGTAAATTTTTAAAAATCAGTGGTAAATTCGTAATTTTATTTGGAGGGGTGGCGATAAAATGAGAAGGGTGGCGAAGTTTAAGGATTGGGAAAATAAACTAAATCCACCTTTTCCGCCTACCTTTTGAAAATTTTAATTCCTCTGTTTTCATGCCATCAAATATATATTTGCTGTTGCGCGAAAAAAATGAAAACATGTCCAACGTTATAATATTACCTTATTTTTGTTCGCTATCGTTGTTATAACATCAAAAAGTAAATTTCGATTTTTTTACCAGATTCTTTGTTCCCTATCGGTAACAATGAACGTACATGACCTTGTGCTCGGATACGAAGATGGTTATTTTGAAAATTGAAAATTTCCTAAATTTTATTTTAGAATTTTTTTAAGAATAATATGCGAATTACAGTCTTAAAATTTAACACTTTGACAAATTACAACATTAATCTTTTTTGCAAATTACATTCACAAAAATATTAATGTTTATAGATTCAGACCAAAACACAAAATTTCGACTATTTTAATGATCGAAATTTTAGATTAAGCAATCCGATTTATATATTTTTATCTAAACTTATATAAACTTGGAATTCTTTGGTGCGTGTAATTATTCTGCTCACCCATGTAACCATCTACTCAATACTCATCCCGTTCCCTCACTACACCACCATCCAGCAAGTCCCAACAAAAACAACCGAGAAATTCAATTACAAAACCCTAATCCTTTTTCTCTCTTTGGACTTTCCACTTATTTTCTCCTCCATTTCTGAGTTTCAGATTTTTAGTTACAACATACACGAGAAGAGATACTCCTATAATGGAGCTTTGTACTACTACTGCCGCCATTTCAACTCCTTCAGTTCCAATTTCATTTACTAATTTCTCCTTTCCTAAAACTCCTCTTTTCCGTTCACCTAATACAAAGCTTTCCAATTTATCAGGTTTGACTATTTTTCTTTATCTTTTGATTTCTTTATCTTTTGATTTTTCTGTTTTTGAAATGTCCCTAATTAACACTACTATTCCAATCGAGAAAATAAAAATCTAGCTAATATGAAATGGGGAGAATCTTTGGTTAATTTAATGGTTGATGGCTTCACTGTGATAGAGTAGGGTTTCTCACCGCCTACAGCAACAACAATTAATTTCCTATTTCCTTTGTCTTTAGGATTCTATGGCCTATCCCAATCTAATAAGAACAAAAAAAAAAAAAAAAAAAAGAGGTGGGTTTGTCTCATAAAGTTTTGTTATATTGTGTTTGTCATATTCCCCTTCATGGCCTTCTATTTGCTACATAGAATATAATATTAACTTTGGTTTAAAAAAAACAAGTGGATGAAAGAGATAGTTGGATGTAATATAGACTTTGTGGATGATATTATAGAAGAGAATGTGGGTCGATTCTTGCAAATTACTCCAAAATTTGTTGCTATTGGGACAGCCAACAATGGAAAATGTAGCAAATTGAAAGGGTGATCATTTGATAAAGGGGCTACATTTGGGATCTGCATAAAAAAAATTCAGTTTTACTTTGATGGGTAGTTAACTGTTTGAATTTGATTTTCATAACCAGATATTGTTGCTTTTGCGAACAGGGGTGGTTTCCCATACACCAATTAGAAGAGGCACATTGTTGAGGGCAACAACAGATGATGAGAAATCTAATGTATTCACAAATGATAAAAGTGGAGTTGTTGCGAGTCTGGAAGATGATGTGAATGATGTTAGGCTTGATACTTCTGTGCCTGTGAATACGAGTATGGATGATAATGACGGAATATTGTTCAGTGAGACTAAACAATCAGGCGAGTTTTCGGAAGTTGGAGAATCTTCTGATGATGATGAGACTTTGCAGCCGGTTAAGGAGCTTTTAAACAAGCTTGACATTGAGGTCCTAAATTTGTCTTTTGCATAGTTATGTCATATCTTGAGCATGTTATGATTGCAATAATAATGAAAAAATTATTGTAGTTTTGTTGGATATTAACACTGCCTTGTTTTGTTGATGATATATGAGCTTGTTGCCTTAATTGAGCTATATTTTTACTGGGTTTTCTTCGTTTCATATACTTTCGCTATCTTTAATTCTTCAAATGTACTGCGTTTTCAGCATTTGGGCTCAACTATCGTAGGTTGCATAGAATTTTTTTTAGCTGTTATACTTAGCACTCCTTTCATGTATTCCGTCTTATCCATTTGCTGATTATTGCTGTTACTAGTGTTATACTATAGATGATGTTGCCATGATGAAAGTAAAATTCGTGGAAAGCGTTATGCCAATGTTTCATGATAAATCGGCAAATGCCGACCTGAGTGGTTACCTGAGCAACATATATTCCTTCTCTGTGTTTTCAGTTTTGATAGTTCTCATCTAAGAGAAGCAAAGTAAGATTCTCGTGTATATCTGTCACATTTTTAGCATATATCATCCACTTAATGTATTCTTCATCAATATTTCCTCCACAAATTCTCATTTAAAATGGTCTTACTACGAGACAATCTTGAATAAATGGGCTAAATAGTCCAACTAACTAAATAAAAAGATTTACGTTGAAGTTTGAATATTAAAAAACTTTTTTGTTGAATTTTGGACTCCATGTATGGACCTGTCTCAGTCTCATACAAGATTTGCTCGTTTTCCTCCCATATGATTCCTGACCTTGTTGCTGTGATGAAAGGAAAGCTTATTGAGTGCTTTGTACCAAAGCTTGATGATTTTATCAGCAGTTATGCTGGTCTGAGCGGTTACCTGAGCAACACAGTGCCTTTTTTCTCATGATTTATTTTGTCTAAAATCCTTTTTTTTTCTCATTATGATGGCTGAAAGATATGGGGATAGATCCTTTTTTGCTTTAATTTTGAACCCATCAGAGCTTCTTCTGGTCAAAGGTGACAACCAGCTTTCTCATTAAGAAATATTCAAACATTGTCATGATATATCATGTGCACTTCAGCATCAAACAGTGCTTAGCATTATTTGTTTTGTGGGATGTTAATATGTTATGTTGTTACTTTAATTTTATACTGTGTTCTTAATAGTAAATTAGAGGGAGAAGGAGGGGGAAAATGGGCCTCTTTTCCTTCCATACCTCTCCAAAAGTGGAGGGATGGCATTTATTGAAGAAGAAAAGAAAATGTAATTTTTCCTCTCCTTCACTTTCCTTCTCTCAACTCTATCCAAGCGAGGGGTTTGTCTTCCTTCCGTTCCATACCCTATCATTCTCTCCACTTCTTATCTAAACAGTGTTACACTTTTGCATTCATTCATCCTTGAGTCATGCTTGTTTATTTGTGTGCACTTGATATTGGCATGGTTCTGAATTCCAACCAACATCTTTGTCACAATTGTAATCCTTTTTATTTTAATTCTTTGTTGAAATTTATTCTCTTCAAATTCTCATTGTTTTTCAGGTTGATTCTGTGATAGTGTCTTAAGTGATTTTAGTCCACTGTAGAATTTTTTTTAAAAACATGGCTTTCCATCTTGTTTAGGAAGAAAGGATGGCTACACAGTAGACATTCTACACTCCTTTATGATCTTTGAAATAGTTAGTATACCTATTACCTAGTAGTGCCATATGAGATGAAAAAAACTAAATGCTTAAGAAACTAAATTTTTTATGCCTTGCATGCTGTCATGATGAGATTCGTTGAGGTTATGAAATCAGTATGCTTGATATTGGTTGACGATAATGTCAATCCTGAGTGTTTACTTGAGCCTGCTTAATCTCAACAATTCTTTTTCGAGTGATATATTGGTTCATTTTTGGTTTATCCTGCTATGTATAAGCTCTTTTGCCCCCTCCTTTTTCTAGATAGAGGTTTCCCCTGCAGCTGATCATATGCTACAAAGCATTTGCATTTTGTGTTGCTTTTGATAGTCACTAAGGGGGTGCTTGGTATAAAAAGTAGAAATGGAATGAAAAGGAATTAGATAAGCAAGGGTAATGGTAATGTTAAGGGTTATTGTCATAGTTGTTTGGCACTACAATTCCAAATAGAAATGGATTCATTCCAACAATAGCCTTGAAACATTATATTACCTGTTACTGGTGGCTTTCAAGTGGGCATTTGTTTCCTTCAAGTAACGGAATTGTTTAACAAACCATACTTATCAAACACGGAGTAACGGATTGCATTGTCTGATTTCGTTTCCTGTACAAAAAAAATTTGTACCAAACAAGCTATAAATGTGACTGTTTCTTTTGCAGTTGGATGTTGAAGACACGCCTACAATTCTCTTATATGGTGGTGGCGCCCTTGTTTCTGTGTGGTTGCTTTCAGCCATTGTTGGTGCCATTGATTCCATCCCAGTGGTAATGTCTCTTAACTCAAACTCAGGAGAAATTCGCCAAAAATTTGATTTCTATTCTTAGAAACCTCTGTTATGTTGCCTAAATCAAGTTGGATTATTACTTGAAACAGGTGCCAAAAATTTTAGAAGTTGTAGGACTTGGTTTCTCAGTTTGGTTCACCACACGATATCTGCTATTTAAGGTACGTACGTATATTACAATGTCAAGGGCCTTGACCCGAGTTCCAAGAAATTGAAACCTTGCTAATAGGCTTGTGGTTTATTCTGTTTTTTCAGAAAAATAGAGATGAACTTGGATCCAAGATTGAAGAGATTAAACATGAAGTTTTAGGTTCAACCGATAAATAGAGACGTCTGGAGTTTTTGCTTGTGTAGACTGTAATTGTTGCTAGTATGAGAGGCTTTTTGGAAAACAGAACAAATATTGTGAATAAATAGGAACAAACAGAATTATCCTTGTATCCTTTTATCATACAGGAAATCAATCTTTCTTGGTTATTTTTGCATACTTTTCCCCTTGAAAATAATGTTCCTAAATTTAAAACTGTATGGTTTAGTATACAACTAAGTTGGTAATGTTAATGTTTTAATGAGGTGATGGAAATTCACTCCGCTTATTTTATAAAGTGTTCGACTTGGTTTGGTTTGACTTTAGCTACCCAATGTTTTGATAGATTTGTGTAGGCTGTGGCGTGGGCTGAGATGATGGGTGTTGATGGAATTGTGTGAGTTGTGAACTTGTGATGTTATGCTTTGTTTTTTCAGGCGATTAAACTTAACGGAGGAGGGAAAGGTTGCTGGTGGTATTTTCGATTGAGAGATAAAGGAGGTAAGGTAATAGATTGGGCAAAATGGCGAGAGTTTTTTATCGATTTAATTTTTTTATAACTTTTAAATAAAATTACATCACCTAATTAGAACATAACATGTGACATTTTAATTTAATGAAATAGAGTAATCTAAGTAGTTATTACCTATTAAGTTCTTTCTTCGCAAAAATATGCAAAATATTAGATATTTAAATTATAAATGAACCCTTTATCTACAAACGACTAATAGATTGACTTTTTTAAAAACACTATTTCCTTCCTTTAATTATGTTCTAGTTTAGGTTTAGAGCCTAAAGGATAGAGTCTTTTATAGGAAGAAATGAGTTATTGCATGATTATTTATCTGATATCGATTTTACTTGTTGCTAATTACTCATGATGTACAACATATTCTAATTAGTATGAAATCATTTTCTTGTTATGATTTTTTAATATTGTCATTCCACAACATTTTGTAAATACCTGATCAGTTTCTTAATACTCAGTCGTGTATGATGACTTATTAGGAGATTTTCTTTTCTTTTAGTTTGGTTTATTTTTACAAATCTTCATAAAATTATAAATACCCTTTGATGTTATTCTTTTTTTTCTTAAACTTTTTTGGGTTTGATGTCATATGTGTTTTCAATAAGTGTCTATTAATAATAAAGTTATTCTACTTCACTGCTTTTCTTTTGTTTTGTTTTCTTCTAATAATGTTATAGTTTAGTGTTAGGGTTTTAGGGGTGAATCCTCCATAGAAAGATATGATTTATTGAATAGAACTTTCAATTCGAATTTGGTTTATGATTATTTATAAGTACTCATTTTAATTGCTTTTAGAGTACACAATATGCTTAAATATTATGTTCATTAAGTTGCTTTTGCCTTTTTTTTTTTGAGTTTTAAGAGTATTTTGTTTTCAAACCCCTTTCTGATCGGTCTATGATTATAAAAGTTGAAAAATATAGGAATTTATAAGATTTATCTAACGTGTGATCCAAAGTAAGTGGAAAAGTTGATTCTATATTAGTCAAATCATCATTGTGTGTGGCGATATTGGTATGCACTTTACTTCTCCTATTGCGTAAAAACTTATTACTAAGTGAAGAATAAAAATCTTTTTCAACTTCAAAATACTAAAACTTATTTTTCTTTACGTATAAAATAAAAAAGTGTAACACCACTACTCACTCTACCCACATTCCTTGCTCTTCACTAAAATAATTTACACTTTCTAGTCTTCACTTGGCTGATCTATTAAATTTTATACACTAAGTTTATGTCCACTAAAATTTAAATTATATTATATTATTATACAAACAAATGTCCAAAATGAACAAGTAGCCAAGTATAAGAGTAATAACAAGTAAGAAACTATTAAAATAAAAACTAGAGAGTTAAGAATTGAGATATGTCCAAAAGAAGAATACTAAAATAATTATTTGTAGTGGTGACATGACAGCCTAACATTGATCAATGTCTGATGTCCGCCAATTCGGTTGCCCTTGTTTTTTTTTTTTAATTTATTTCACTCGTCTTAACAAATTTATCATATTTCTATTTTTAGTTTTATTTTTAGACTAATTTCAACATTTTTACTTTTTATATTCTCTTATTCGTAAAACATTCTATTACTTTTTAAATTGTTAATATTCATGATAAAAATAAATGATATTAATTTAATGGATACATTACATTATATACAAACTTTTTATTTTGAGCTTATTAAAAGTATTACTTATTGTCTAATTTGATTTATACGCGTTTGTCAATGCACGTATTTAATTATAAATATCTTAATTTATTTTCAATTAAATTAAATATTGATATTAGTAAAATTTACTTTAAATTAAATGAAATAAAATAAAATATAATATAAAAATTAAAAATAATTAATAAATAGTGGGAAAAAAAATCAGATATGAGTTAACAGGAGCGAGGTTGAAATTAGATGATATTTGTAGGAAAGAAAGTAAGAATCTAAATTCTTTTTTGACGAGAAGAAAAAGAGGTCCTTTTCTGCTTCCCCACACTTCACCTTTTTTTGCATGTGCAAACTGAAAATTTATTAGGCTCTAAATTTGGAATATAATTGTCAATTGAATTCCATATACTCAATTTACTCATAGTCATACCACTCTTAAGAAGCAAGAAAACCCATCAAAATTCTCAAAATTCAGCAACTTCTTTGACTACTAGGTAAGCCGTTTCAGTAACTTCGTAGCCATTTTCACACCCATTTTTTTTCTCTTCCTCTGCCCTTCTATGTTTCTACAATTGCTCTCCAATGCGTAGAACTGGAATTTAAGGTAAGCAGAATGCTAAATTGTGTTTTTTTAATTAATTTGTAGCATTTTAATTGATTACCTGGGGTTTTATGATGATTTATTGATGTGGGTTGTGTCGGAATTGTGTAAATCTAATAGTATAAGTGTATGATTTCGAGTCCATTGATTCATGGGGGGCATAATAAATGATAGTCTTTGATGGATTACTAAGGTATATGCATAAGAATTAGACACATGGTTAGAATTCTGAAAAATTGATCATTTTCAGCATGAAAATTGCGGAGTAGTATTAAATTTCGAAGTAAGATTACTTTAATGTTTGATTTTTGAATCAAAAAAGTGAATTCAGTAAAACGAATGCTATAGGATCAGTTAAACCAGTGAATGTGAGTAGCAGAAACTGTGGGTCTGATTCAAAAATGGATTTGGGCAGTGATTTGGATGAAGAGTTTTATGGTGGCCATTACTCAGCTGATAAAATTCTGTAATGTGGTTGAGAGGTGATAAGGTTGGGTTTTAAGGTTCTGGATTGTTGCTTAACTGAGTGAATTTTTGCTGAATTTTGTGCATTTTGAGTGTAATGCAGTATGTCTTTACTTGCAGTAGGTGAGGGGAAGAGGGAGGAGGGTGTTTGGATAAACATGAAAAATGATATTTGATCCATTTACATCCTCACAAGTTGTTTTGTTTCCACTACTAATTACATGCTGAAAACTGATCAACTGTATCCGTTTAGAAGCGATACAACTAATAAGCCATACATTGTGTAAAATATGTGCAATGTGAATTTTTGATGTTTGGACAATGCTTTCTCCTAAAGCTCCTTTGAACTCAACCTTTAAGTATGTGCTATCTTCTGAAGACTATGGTATCATTTTAATGTGAAAAATATAAGCACTAAGTAATGAATTGCTTCTTTTCTTCTCAGGAGATCTCTTGACATGGATGAGGGAAGATCTTCTGATTCTTTGGCAGCCCGTGTTCCCAACTTTTACGCTAGGTATTGTGGTGGATTGATAGTTTTAGAGTTTCTGTTTGACATGATAAATATCACTGGATATATATCATTGAGTAACACATCACTGCGTTTAATGAATTCAGTGATCTCAGCCCTTGGAATGGCGTGGTAACATATGATGCTTGTGTAAGATTGTGCCTCCGCTCATGGGCCAAGGGTTGTAAAGAGGCTTCTTTCTTCTTAAATAATGAATGTGCTGCTCTACGTGATGCATTTAGGTGAGTTCATTTTTCACATGGATTGAACCATGGTAGAGTTGGGTCTTGGAATCGTTGGATTGCTTATTTTCTGAATGAGGTCTAGTATTCATGCTCTTAATAGGTTATGTGTCCCAGTTTCCTCGTGAGTGAAACTGCGATATACGGATGCCTATGCTGTTTTATAGGGCATTGGTGGGTGCCTGGGTGAGTATCAACGTTGTTCTAATGCTTAATGAGCAGAATCACTGTTTGAACATATTATATGTTGATGCTTGTCATCTCCCTGTTTTATATGGCATTGGTGAATGTGCTGTCATTGGTAAACTCTATCCCTTATGTATGACCAGTGTAACATAATTCGCTTTTTGAGTTCGAAATCGCTCAAATTTGCCTAAGGATAGCCCAAAACCGACTATAATGTGCTTTGTTCGATTTGCAATTTGCGAGGAGATTAGTGAATCATGAGCAGGTTGGTTATTAATTTTGCTAGGCGTCTGCCCTTTCTGGCTGTTTTATCTTCTTTAATGCACAAAATATTTGACGAAATACTTATTTTTGTATCACCTTGTAAGTTATATTCTAATTATGCTACACCTTTCTCGGCCTCCATCACTAATATACGAACATTCATCTGGCTAGTTTGCGGCATGTTCTTCTCCAGTCAGAGGAGGAGATCATGTCACGAAGAACTTCAGAGCTAGTCAGTGGAGCAGCTGCATCTAAACCAAAGAAAACATTAGGAAAACTTAAAGTTCAAGGTATATCTATATATTTGAATAATCAGTATTATATGTGAAAATTTTCTTATCGTATGGGAAGCATTAAAATATAATATTGTGTAGTGCGAAAAGTGAAGATGTCATTGGATCCGCCTTCTGGCTGTGTAATACCACAGATGTCCAAGTGGGACCTTGAAAAATTCCAATCTCATGTCTCCAATGTAAAAATAAAACTTGCAATGAAATGGGATGCTATACAAAGAGTCCAAGTAGTACGTCACATACCAAAAAGTGGTTCTCTTTCTAGCAAGAGTTTGGCATATGTGCATGTTGGTGCTCAATATATGAAGGAAATTGCTGGTGTTTTGAAAACTGGATTGGCTTCTTCACAAGAAACATCATCCCCAGTTATACAAGGTATTTTGTTAGATTTTAAGATGTTTGCATTAACTGTAGAAAGTTAATAGTGAATCTCAGAGAATTTTAGTATACTGCTGACAGTGTCATGATTCCTAACTTTTCGTTTGGTAATTCTCAGAAACATACTCTTGTTCGGTGCGACTAAAAAGCTCTTCTGTTGAAGATGCCGTTCGAATGCAGCCAGGAGCTGGTGAAACTCATATTTTGTATGTATTTTAATATGCTGCTTCAGTTATTCTTCTAGTACCAAGATGTGATGATGTTATGGATACTTTTGTCACAGTTTTCCAGAGAGTCATATTGATGATCTGAATATTATGATCTTTGACTCGAAAGGCAACAATTGTGGATGTGTTGTGGCTCAAATTGCATTGATTATGGATTCCAATGTAAGCATGCATCAATTTCCTATGTCTTAATGTTAGGTTAGATAAACATATTGGTACATTTCTCATGTAATGGATGTTGCAGAATGACAAGATCCGCTGGTGGTCAATATATCATGAGTCTGACCACGAACCAATTGGCAAAGTACAATTATACTTGAACTACTCCACGACCCTAGATGATAGTAGCCATCTAAAGGTATATTAATTTTTTTACTATCAATCTCTCTTTAGTCTTCTTTTTCCAGAAATTAATTTTCTTGATCATTTTGCTCTTTATTAGCTCTTCTTCAGATACTGGTTGCTAATCTTTAACACGTGGTTGACAGTCATCAAATCCTTGCTAACAGATCAGATCCAGATGACTGTCAACCACGTGTTTAGTTGGTCTGGTCGACAAATCCTTTTCCCCTCCTACTTCCCTTGAGAAATTGATCATTAGGCCGAGTCTTTTCTTCAAATCTTGGACCAATTTAATATGTTGAACGGTCATAATGAGGTTTGGATGTTTGCTCTCGGCCCTTCCCTTAGCTGGACTTACGTTTCACATGTACATCAATCTGGATTAGCAATTGGACCTTTCGTCTAATCTGTTTCACTTAGTCTTTAATTTTCCTTCGTCCTTACGCCATTTCTTCACGTAGACTCTAATATTTCCTGACCCATGTGCCATTCTCAAGCCAATAAATTCGTACAGATTAAATTATAACACTCTAACATAGAATCCTAGGAATTTAAATGCAAAACTGAAAATAAAGCCCTAAAGTTCTTCACAAACAAATGGTTCTGGTTTGACTTAACCTAAGATTCCAACGGACTTTATCAAGAAAGGCAAGAAAAATGATGGTCCACAAAAAAACAAAACAGAAAGTCAAACAAAGGCAAAGTATTATCGGACGAAAAATATAAGTTAATTAATGAACATCTAAGAGTATTATTGGATGAAAAATTTAAGTTAATTAATGAACATCTAAGACTGTCAAGAAGAACGATGGTCCACAAAAAAACAAAACAGAAAGTCAAACAAAGGAAACATATTATTGGACGAAAAATATACGTTAATTAATGAACACCAAAGATTATCTCGTAAATGTTCATCAATGGAAGGAGTCTCGACCTCCATGGTTGCACCTCAGGACTAGCAGATAAGAGATTAAGAGGGGCTCGGATCTGCATATTAATTCAAGGCTAAATCAATGAAGTTGTTGATTTTAATGATGCTTGCTAAGGGATCCGAAGAAAGGTGTAGGCACTACTCAAAAATTAATATTGTCTCACTTAATACGTACTAAGTGAGGGTACAGGATTCTTTGTTTTTCATTAAACTACCTATCTGGCTATCTCTTTTGTAAATTGAATAAACTTCTAAAACTTTTCTCGATTCAAAAGGAAAATTTTATCAAGTGATGACTAGGTAAGAGGGTGTAATAATACCAATTTATTCATGAAGTGCTAGGAGTTTAGTGGTGACAGAAATGAGTTTTACTTCATCAGATGTGCAATTCTACCAGAACAGAAAAAATGATGGATGCAGTGACCAGCGATATAATGGGGTTCACTGTATTACTAATAAGATGCAACAAAAAGGATGGATGTGATGGGCATGTTGGGAAGACACACGGAATACCAAGTACTATGGACTCTCGAGGGATGAGAAAATATCCACATACTGTATTGTAATGTAGTAAATACATGACCAACTTTTTGGTATTGACATGGCTCATATTTGAAATCGGTAATGGGGTTAGGAACTTAGGATTCAAGAAGTTGATCAAAATAGTTTCTTTTTCTAGTATCTTATGTGTTGGTTGAATGGACTCTTGATTAATACCCCTAATTAACTCACTAGTATCCTGTTGTGATTTTTAGTGTGGGTATTAATTTATTGAGCCGTTCTCTTAATACGGAAACTTTTATGCTTTCCTGTCTCATAGTTTTTTAATGTTTTCCCTTTTGAATGAGTCTTTCGGAACAGCTTCTTCTTGTTTTCTTTGCATACTGTTGGAACTAATTTACATTGTCAGTAATTCCTTCCATATTTTGGCTTGTGTTCTAGTGTGGTATTGTTGCAGAAACCGTAGCTTATGATCTTGTGTTGGAGACTGCAATGAAAGCTCAAAATTTTCGGCAAAGGAACTTGTTGTTGCATAGTCAGTGGAAGTGGCTTGTGACTGAATTTGTGTCTTTTTATGGTGTATCTGATGCATATACCAAGCTGAGGTACAAGTTGTTAATTGATTGTTTCCTTGCATTTGCCCCGGTTGTTTTGTACATCTTCACAAAAATGATCTAATCTATCCGTCTGCAGATATCTTTCATATGTCATGGATGTTGCTACACCAACTGCCGATTGTTTGCTTTTAATTCATGACCTGCTATCTCCTGTAATTTCGAAAGGCAGTACCTTAAGTCACCAAGAGGTTAGTTTGGTCATTGACTTATTTATGAAGGATGATTTCAAATGTTGAATTTGATAAATTTGTTATTGTGCTTGTACACGACAAGATTCACGTAAAAGGAGAGTTGACTGCACATAAACCCGATAAGGTTCCATCTTAAAACCAATTAGTAATTGGAGGAATAGCCCATCAAGCTTATATATTAGTCAACCTCTCTTTAATTCTTTGACGTGGGATCACATCTGAGTTATTTTCCAACAGATTTTTCCCTTAGTCAAAATTGAAGAAATATGTTATATGATTATTGAGAAATACCTCTTAGGTACAAATTTATAATTAGAATTTAGTGTTTCTTGAGAGACTCTTTGGCGGGCCAAATTTTTTTAACATCCTCTATGTCTCAATGTTTGGTTGTGTCTGGTTGGTGGAGATCTCTGTATGATACAGATGTATTATAGAACAACAATTATGTGATCGAAAAATGAAAAGTTATACGAAAGGGGAAGCACGTATATTGTATGTTTTTTTGATTTTAATCTCATCTTTATGTAATTAATTTTCCTGATTACTCTGCTAGCTCGTGCATATGATCTTATCTTTTTGTTAGCCTCTATAGGTACTTTGCTCTTCTCACATTTTGCTTCATGTTTCTACTCCAGTTTTTTACTGTCTGGTCTATACTTTGATCTCTGTAGCTGATCCCTGATGTTTTTTATGATCAGAAACGCATCTCCGGTGAGATGTGTAATAAAGTTGAAGAAATTCTTGCTCTGGTTTTTGAAAATTACAAGTCTTTAGACGAGTCTTCCCTCTCAGGGTTGGCTGATGTTTCCAATTCAGCAACAGGACTTGTTGCTCCTGCTATTGCCCCGGCTATTAAACTTTACGGTATCCAACATGATTTGCAATCCCCAGAAGTCAGACTAAAATTTTGCAAATTCTTTCAGGTGCAATAAGCTATTTAATTGGTGTTGGTTTACATAATTTCTACTCGTAATTCCTTTTCGAAGTATTAAATTTTGGTCGTCCTCCAGGTTGCCGCAAAGAAAAGATCAAAAAGACATTTGGGAGAAGTAGATGAACTTGTCTTCAGCAATGATTGCTCATCAATGGATAACGTTTCATCCGCAACTGCCTATCAAAAAATGAAATCTCTTTGTTTGACCGTGAAAAACGAAATTTGTACGGACATAGAGATCAACAAACAAAACATTCTTCCCAGCTTCTTGGACCTTCCCAACCTCACTTCGTCGATATATAGTGCAGAGCTCTCCACCAGGTTGTGTGCCTTTCTTAAAGCTTGTGCTCCTGCCGAACCCTCGTCTCCTGTCACTGAACTCATTATAACTGTAGCTGATTTTGAAAGAGATCTTGCTCTGTGGAACATAAAGTAAGCTTTCTTCCTTTGAATATTGTGAATGTGTTTTTTTACGCCGTAAATTTGATGTTGATATTATTTGACTTTTCCAGCTCTGTCAAGGGTGGAGTTGATGCAAAGGTGTTATTTGGCTCCTATATAACCAACTGGATAAGGGAAAAGCATGTAGCTTTACTTGACTTCTCCCGAGTTAGCTTGGTATGAATCAGTTACCTTAATCTTGTTGATTTTTGATACCCTATATTGGATACAACTAGGCCTGTGCATCAGGGCGGATAAGGGTCAGGCCGAGCGAGGTGGGGCCTTGTAAAAAATTTTGCTTAAATGGGCCGGCCTCATTCAAACATCCCCACCCCGCCACGTACTATTATATGAGGATTGAAATATTAAATACTCGCTACCGCTACCAAATTGTATAATTACAATCAGATTTAGACAAATTTTTTTTACATTGCATTAATTAGCATTCTAATATAGATCAAGAAGCAAGTAACCTACTGACATCTACAAAACTATGCTTTGAACAGAAGTAGAACTCCATCTACAATCTCAAAAATTAATTAGAAAAAGAATCTTATGCAATCTTAAAAATGAAAGTAGAAGCTGATAAAGTGTCGTTATATGGAAAAACCTACTTTGTTTACCTGGAAACTTTGATCAAACCAACAAATATATATTCTCGTTCAAACCAATAATGTCAAAAATCACAAGCTAAGCAATATTCTGAATCATCTTCCCTTGATTTTTATGTTATCAATCCCACTTTCAGAAAAGCTGTTTCCTTTAAAACAAATTAGGGGAATGCTTAATTTTGCTCTCAGCCAAGAAATACAACTCAAATATACTCTAAAAACATATCAATGGTGATTTGATCGTTGATTTCATTGATTTTAAAAAACTTTTGAAGATTGACTAAATTAAATACTCAATTTTCATACACATAAAAAGATAAATTACTATGAATAATACAAACTTTCACTAATTTACCTACAATAATACCAACTTTTGATTAACCATGAATAATATACCAACTTAGGGGTGCTTTCCTAGAATAATATCAACAATTGTTTAACCACTAATTTATCTTTGTAATTTTTTTGTCAAATAACCTACTATAAACAAAAGTTGGTAGTTTTCTAGGCTAACAACCCTCTATGTTGGTATAATTTATGGTTAATCAAACGTTGGTATTATTGTAGGGAAACAAGTGAAAGTTATTCACAGTAATTTTTCCCACATAAAAATTGCCTTGAAAGAATTAAAGATTGAGTGAAAAAATAGATTGTATCTGTGAGAACTTCGCTCGGTGTAGATGTCTAGCAGCTCACTGATATCTCTTTTTTGGGGAAATTTCTAGGTTTTATAAAACGAGGGAGGAGGGTGAATGAATAACAAAGTACCAAGTTGAGTATATTAGGGCCCTTGCGACTATATTATAGCAGGCCATATACAACCATGATTCAACCCTTCATTTAGTTAATGGCAGAGCCTTTATCCGGCCCAACCTTTTATCTTCAGTAAGGCATGTTTTCACCCAACCCGTTTTCAGAGCAGCCCTCTCAAAACCCTTATAGTAAAGGGTCGGATTTGGGCGTCCAACTAGCCCCCTGCCCATTGCAAAGGTTTCGATACAACTTAATCCTCTGCCTGTCTGAAATTCCTGAATACTTTTCAGTTTATCTTGATTTGAGCTAAATATATTGACTATTGACACATGCTATGGGCTAAAGGTTTCGTTCCCTCTAAGTGGGGGTCATCGTGCAAAAACATGGTTTCGGTAATGGTCGCAAAATAGATTCGCGGTCAATGCAGCCTATTTTTCAGTCCCGGTAAACTCAAAAACCTTTATAATACATTGATGTGGTAAATTATAACTTTTTATTTGTCATTCATCAACATATAGGAGAAGAATCACTGATATCAACTTTTGATTTGTATTATTGAATTGGCATTATTGACTAGTCCACTATATTGATTGATTGTTTGTGTGGTATTAGGTGAAGGTCTCTGATATCCACGCTTCAAAATTGACATGTCCGTCAGTAGATGATGTATATGATCAGTTAAGGCAGACATTAAGCGAATATGAAATTATTGTTCGTCGTTGGCCAGAATATGCCGTTGTCTTGGAGAGTGTAAGTGTAGCATTATAATCTTCTACCTTGTCATATCAGTTATGGAGCTTCGTTGAGTGTCTACACAATGTTTCCTTTTATAATTTTTCTTCCTTGAGTTCCTTGCTTTTTGTTAACATATACTCTCTTCATCCCTTTGAGTTTTTTTCGTTTTTTTGTTTTTTTGTTAACAATTTTCTGCGTTTTAACGTTCAGGTGATGGCAGATGTCCAGAATGCTGTAGTGGAGGCCCTAGAGAAACAGTATGCTGATGTTTTGTCACCATTGAAGGACAATCTTACAAATCTGGGCCTTAAATACGTTCAAAAATTTGCTAAAAGAACTGACGGATTTTATTTGGTACCTGAAGAGGTGAGCGACATGAAAATTCTTTTAGATTATGTGCGTATGTAATGGTTTCTTGCTGTACAATTAGCTGAAGCACATGGTAACATTTTCCGGCTTTAACTATTCAGCTGGGAATTTTTTTGAATTCTATGAGAAGAATGCTTGACGTGCTGCTTCCGAATATTGAAGCCCAGCTGAAGTCATGTAGTGCTTACACCAATGATGCTGGAAATCTTGTTCCGGGAGAGCGACTTACTGAGGTTGCA
Source organism: Amaranthus tricolor (assembly GCF_026212465.1). NCBI lineage: Eukaryota > Viridiplantae > Streptophyta > Magnoliopsida > Caryophyllales > Amaranthaceae > Amaranthus > Amaranthus tricolor. Next base: position 22,979,498 of record NC_080054.1, on the reverse strand, counting down.
ATTATGCTCCGAACAAAGTTCAGAAATTACATTCAAGCTGTTTTTGAGAAGCTCATGGAGAATGTAAGTAGCTTAATGCAATCAACCTTATGCACCCTATTTCTTAATAATTATCTTGTGGAGTATTTTTTTGAACATTTCTCTGCAGTAGTGACTCATGCAGTGTAAGATAATTCGCTAGCTAATTCGCTTCTTGAATTTGCGATTCGCTCAAATTTGCCCAAGAATAGCCTAAGACCGACCATAATTTGCTTTTTTTGTTTTGCGATTTGCGAGGAGATTAACGAATCATTGTGACACTTGACTCGTGAGTCATGACTACCAATCAACATAATCGGCCTTGAGCAACTAATTATTTTTAGGAAAGTTGATAAACTGTCTACATAAAATAACCATTCATTTGTAGATGTAGGGTAAGAAATCTATTATATTCCCTCCCGATGATTTAACTTGAGAAGGAAACATATATAGAACGGTAAAGTCGATATCTTAACATTCAATAACTTGTCATGTCGAACATGAGTCGAAAGCAACTACAAAATGTTTTTCAGCTGCTTTTACTAGTGTTCATGATAGTGGCTTAATACTCTTGCCACGAAAAGTGCTAAACTTAAAATGATTAGTCGCTTCAACATGCACGTAGAAGTGTAAAACTCTGCTGAACTCATTGCTTATTCCTCGATGGATCAAAGATTGAGTTATTTGGTTTTGGACTTATCATATGGATTTTTTTTATGGGAAGCTGCATATGATGTTTGCTATTGAGGGTCTATAACATTACAAACTTCTTTTTAAAAAGGATATGGTTGCATACATCCTACCCCTTTATACCCTGCCTAGGTGGGAGCTACTTAGGGTGTGTTGGGTAAAATAGCTTATTTCGATGCAAATATAGGGTTGGGTGGTCAAACCATCTTATGTTTGGTAAGTTAGTTGATTTAAAAAGTTTATTGTTATGAAAAAGCTGTTTTTGAACAAGTTGCGTATAGTAACGGGTTCAAAATCAGCCGGTCGAACTAGTTAATAAAATCAGTTGGACAAATCAGCCAATGTAACAGCTATCAGCTGTCAGCCATTTGCCAAACACCCCTGACATTAGGGTAATTTAATGGTGTAAGTTTAAAAAGATAAAAAAACAAGAGAAGAACCATTTTAGTAGACTTGATAGAAGTTCACTGAATTTGAGGATAAATGTGGAAGATGGAAACAGAATCCCTACCTGTTCATATATAGGCCTTAGCTTATCATTTCCTTTTCTTGATTTTCAGACACGACTTCAAAATTCAACGAAATGGAAGAAAATAATACAAGACTTTAAAGATACTTCTGTGGAGTCGGATGTTCAAAGCCGAATGGAGCCTCTAAAAGATTTAATGACTAAAACTATGGATCATCTCCACTCGATACTCGAAAACTCCGTATTCATAGCTGTTTGTCGAGGTTTCTGGGATAAGATGGGACAGGTAACAATTCCTCTGAAGTTTAGTTTGTCTACTCCCTTAGTCCCGTCCGTCTAGGGGTGTTCAACGGGCCGAGCTCCCATTTTGAGCCCAAACCCGGCCCATTTTATGAGGGTTTTGTAAGGTCCGAGTGAAAATGGGTCGGGCCAAAAGCGGGTCCTACTACAATCAAAATGGATCGGGCTATAAAAGGGACCAAAAAACGTGCTCTACTAATTACAATGACAATGGGGATTATTAAATTTTTACAATTTAATTATTATAAATGAAAATTTAATTTTTTTTAAATTAATCAATGGGGATAATAATAATTTTATGAAATGGGCCAGATCGGCCCTATCAAGCCTGCCCAAATAAAGCCCATATAAAATTTCAAGGGCCCTTATTTCGGCCCGCCTGGTCCTTATCCGGCTCATTGAACACCCCTAAAGTCCCGTCCATTATTATACTTGAGCTTAATCCTTCCTTGTTTTGCACACGACAGGAGGTTCTAAACTGCTTGCAGAATAACAAAGAAAAGAGGCCCTGGTATAAGGGACTGCGTATTGCTCTCCATGTAAGTTCCCCCGTTAGTCTCATTATTTTTTCTTTCTCTACATATAACGTAATGGAAAATCGCGAAGCTAAAATATGTTGATCGAAAAACAGTTATATATGAAAGTCGAAACTGAACTGCAGGTTTTAGATGAAACATTTAGTTCACAAATACAACAATTGCTGAGTTATCGTGTTCAAGAAAAGGATCTAGAGCCGCCAAGGTCGATACTCGAAGCGCATTCCATGCTTCAGTAGTAATTCCGTAAGCAGCAAAGAGATGACGTCTATTACATACTATATTTTCTCTTCTTATTTCGACTTTTGGTAGCGTGGCGACATTTATTCTGCCACGAAGCTGTGCTAGCTCCAATCCAAAGTCGCGATGTATATCTACGAAATTTCTCCATCAACAAAAAAATCTTCCAAATTTTGCTGATTTATGTATATAGGTTTATAGGTTTTGCCCTTAATTGGGGAAGGGGTTAAAACTTAAAGTAACACCATTTTTCTTTGTCATTTTTCCCATTCATGTTTTATTCAATTCATATTATATATATATATATATATATATGTATATATATATATATATATATATATATATATATTAATTTCAATGGATTGTGAGTTACAAACGATTCCTTGTGTTACAAAAAGTTTGCTACATTTTCTTAATTAAATTTAAAATTATTGGTAACTATAAATTAAATCATGATGATCGTCTCGATTTAACGTTTATTAATTTTCAGTTTTCATAATTTATTAATAGGTATAATTAAAGATATTAACAATTAAATTCGTATATTAGAAAATGTGAAAAAGCAAATATTGTAAGTAAATAAGAACATAAGAATTATAATTTTATTTATTTGAATGGAGCATTTGGTAGGTATAATAGGATATAATAACTTTTTTCTTATTAATAACACGAAACCACTATTATTTATAAAAATAATGCCTCTCTAATTTAATTAATTTAGTATCTCCATTGGGAAATTCTAGTTCACCTGCCATTCCAAACCTTACTATTTTAAGAAGGTTTTAACGTGTCGATATTTGTTGCATCCGTCAGTTAGTTAAAAACATAAATTAGTAGTTTCGAGTTAAGTGTTTCGTTTGGATTAAAATCGAGTTATTTTGTTTACATTGTAAATTTATTTTAAAATATGTTAAAGTTAAATTATTTATATACAATTAAATAAATGTAAAGTCAGGATTATTTTGAACAATATAATTCTGATTACTTGCAAGTTGCAGCCTTTGGAATAATAAAGCGTTAAAAGTAGTCTATTTTACCTACCATTTTTCTATTTTTACAAAGGTTTTATTTAATTATCGCTCATTAGAAGGTGAAATGTCTTGTTATATACATTGTTTGAATTTGTGTTACAAGTAAATACAAAAACAGTTCAATTAGAAAATATAAAGAATTATCATAATAATATATAAGAAATTATGATGTTTTTGATTCAATGCTTTAAAATAATAGTTTTAGATCTGTCAAATTACACTCCACTCAATCAACCTGACCTGTTTTCCAAACTTTAGCAAATTTTTGAGTTCTACATAATTAATTCTGCTTATAAAGAACTAATTTTTCACCAATTTAATTTTTAGTCAATATTTGACATTTAGTCATTTTTCTCCCAATATAACAAGAAAAACTACTTAAAAATTTTTTTTTAAAAAAGATGGTATTTTTATGGCTAATTTAAAGCGATAAGAATAAAATAGTAAAGAACTGATGATCTGTTGGGTCGAACGCAACCAACCGACTAAGTAATTTGACTGTTCTTATATACTTCAAGCATGACAACATATTACACTAATGGCCCGTTTGGTTAGTGGTACTATATAGTGGTCATGAGAATGATTTATAATGTAAAATTTTATTAAAAGTTTCATGTCATTCCCATGGTAATGAAAATTTGATCACGAAAAAGTTTTTTTATTTACAAATTTCCATTACCACTTAATACCTCATCTCCCAATGGTAATGCGTTAGAATGAATTTTACGAAGAAAATGAGATGATTGAAGTTGGATAAGCATGACCATCAATGTGGCCAAGAGATTTTTCAACCAAAATTACACTATTTTTCATTTCCATTACTAGCGTTTATTACCACCTACCAAATAAACCGTAAGGGTTCATATTCTACTAGCACATATATACTAGCTATGATCAAAGGGTTTTGCATACTATTAAAGTATTATGTGTTGTTAAGGTTCAAATCGAATTCTAATACTTTTTTTTTTACTGGCATTAAAACTTTTGCATTATTTATTATTTGAACTATTTTATATATCGTTGCGATCATACGAGAAAAAAAATGTCACATGGAATCTTGTTTTTATCCATAATCTCGTCGCATATATTCATAATATCAAATTTTTAATTATTTGTAATTCTATATGTAAACAATTCGACAAACGCATTAAAATGAAAAAAAAATTTTAAATGCAAGTAAATACAATCAAAAAGAAAGTTTAAGACTAACTAACCCATCAATAAATATGTTTTTGTCTCATTTCACTATGTGTCAATCAAATCGAAAGAGGTTGTATTTTATAGTTGAATGATCGAGCGAACAAGATTATGCATAGAAAGAGTGATGGATCATCAAGCTTGCTGTTTGCCAGGATTTAGGCAATAGAATAATACGTATTTTTATAATTTCATACGTTGAGAATGGGCTATGATATTTAATGAAGAACAATAAACAAATTAATGCAAAGTAAACACCCAAAAACAGAGCAAGACAATAATGACAAAACACAAGAATATATGAGGTATTTAATGATACCTCTCCGTCAAACAAAGTATCTTATCATTAATATAAACTCATTTACACTAATGACTCACCTTACAAAGCTTTAAGAATAATCTCCCAAAGCAAAGATTGAACATTTACTTCAATCTCTCACAAATATACAAACACAAAGAGGAAGAACTCTTATGGTGTGAACCCTAGTTTTGCTCTCTTGTATATGCCTCACTTCAACCCCTAATGATGTTCTAAGACTCCTTATATAGCCCTAAAACATATTAGAATAACCTTGGGCAAAAGACTTAAAAGCCCAAACAAAACCGAATACAAAACAGAATCGCGTACTGTGGGCTGTTGCACATTGCTCGATTCGAGCTGGAATGGCTCGACCAGTCAAGCGCCAGTTCTGAGCTCACTGGAGAGCTTTTATTTTGGGGCTCGATCGAGCTCTTCATGCTTGACCACTCAAGCCACCTTCGAAACCTTCCATGAGCACTTCCTTGCCTTCATCAAGGCACACAAAGTCTCCCACTTTGATCACTTCATCAAGCGATCTAAAACATAAGTTTCCACACCCCTTTACATACACACTATCACCCTCCAATGTGCAAGCCAATGAGTTTGCTAAGAGGTGATCGAACCCACCTCCATCATGTTGAAATTTAAGGCTTGACTCAACATCATACGTAAAAATCATTGAGAATTATCAATAATTAGTTAATTTATTATATAAAATACCGTGTACCAATCCGAACACGATTAACCCTTAACAAACGACGCCATATCTTTTGGTATCAATATATTCCCAACAACATTGTTAAGCCATGTGTCAGGTCAAGGTGGACACTTCCCATGTTTTATGGCTTATAAAATTGTATACTTGCGGCACATATTCTTCCAAAAAATTCTTAATCAATCTTCCTGATGTATAAATTACTAATAAAAGACAAAAAAAAATATAATAAAATAAACAAAATTAAAAAAAATTAAAATACAAAACTCTCATCCTATTAAATCCTACCACATAAGGATGATTTGTTAACTTCACAAATAACTATTATTTACTAAGACCTTCTCTATTCTTCCTATCCAATCTCCTTATCATAGGTGTTCAAAATAATTCCTATGATAAGATATTACCAAATCTTATAATTAAATTCGATTTGAGTCAAGTTAAAAATAGATTTACAATTATGTAAAAACCAATGTGGACACAAAACCCGATTATAAATCGACTTGAAACACCTGGCCTAAAATTGGCCTGATGACTCGAATGAACACCTCTACTCCTTATACTCTATTTTTTTTGTGTCAAAGGAGGTTAAAATAAAAAAATAAGTAAAAATGGAAAAACGATCAAAAGTGAAAAATTATTAAATGGAATGAAGTAGAACTGTGTCTGTGTGGATGAAATTATAAAGAAAATTAAATATATTATAAAAATTAGAAGAAAAAGAGGATGCATGATTCATAATCACAAATACAAAATAGGGCAAAATAAAACGTACCAAGATTATGGAGTACCAATGTACCATACTAAAGGAAAATGGGGTTGATTTATGGGGCAAATAGAGTATTTATTTAGTAATATTTATTAATTTAAATTTCTTATTTATATTGTTATATTTTTTAAATTGACAATGGATCTATCTTATCTCTCTTTATTTTATTTTTTAACTTGAGAGTAAGTTGAATAATCTCTATAGATAAGGGGGTGGAGATTAAGAAATGACCTTAACTACTAGACTAACCCTTCAAATAAATGGTGTTTAGGCCCACTCTTATGTTAAGTTCTAACTTCTGACGTACTTTGCTATTAAGAGGGGATACTACAATATGAATAATTTTTTGTCCCATATAATTAATTTGCTAAATAATTTTTTATCAATTGCTTCACTAATTTTACTAAATTTTCGGTGTAGTTTCAAATAGTTTCTCCTAATCTTATCTACGATACCAATTATCTTTATTCATAGATGTTCATTCAGGTGAATTTCATATCACATTTTTCGGGTCTGTTTATAATTGATTCTTGTTAAAAGTGTTTAAAATAAACCCAATGACTCGATATTTACCTGACTTTAAAATCAAATCCGACTTAACCCGATTTCAAAATAAATTTAAAATAATGTAAAAATCAACGTGAACACAAGACCTGATTTTGAACCGACCCAAAACATCTAACACGAAATTAATCTAATGACCAGAATTAACACCTTAGGTCTTGTGTTTATATTGGTTTTTAAATACTTATAAATTAATATTTATACACGAGTCAAATCGAATTCAATTATAAGATAAGATAAATATGAAATCGTGAAATGTATATTTCAAATTAAATTATTGTTTAATCGTGTCCTAGGAATCAAACAAAAATAATAAATAAAAAATGTATAAAGTGACGTAGCACATTCAATGTCTCAAGTAGAAGAACTGTTTAGGTTGGTGAATTAGGAAGAAATTGGGACAGGTACAAACTGGGGGAGGGTTGTTTTCATATAAAGGAACGTTCTTGTAAAGTTAAGGGTGTATTTCACTAATTTAGGACAACTTCATGTGCATTGCATGGCGGGATCCGCCCGCCTATCTCACTTGCATGTCCATGTGTTTGCCACACTCCTCTACCATGCCCTTTATTGTCTTTTATTAGGGGTATAAATTACACATAAATTTTTAATTAAGATGGTTTTATGGTGAGACTATTTTTAATGGGTTAGTTTATAATATACATATACCGTGTTAAATTGATTTGTTATAATTTTTTTAAACAGTATTTTCTTTACTCATCTATCTCATTGAGATTGCAACATTACGTAAATTTATGTAAGAGCTTTTAAGAGTAAATGTCGCATTTATAATGAAACGGAGTAATTTCCATTACAATTGCGATACCTTTTTTTTTTTTACTTCTTCCCTTACCCAATACTTGCTATAATTATTTTTGCACGTAATTTTACATATATTTTGATATTAAATATCTTTGTTTTGACTAAACGAGAAATTATGAAAATTACATATTAAAAAACTAGGTCTTAAAAAGTAAAAGTATAAAACAAGATCTCATATGGCTAAATTATTTCTTGTGCATGAAATGGAATTACCAAAACAAGATTAAAGATAAATAAAGTTACTATTCAAATATATGCCGAGTATTATGGAAAATTCCACATGGTAACATTTAGTTTTCATGAAACGCCAGTAGTTGCACTTTTGTAAGATTTTTCCACATGGTAGCATCCAGTTTCTGCATTATCTAACTGTCGTAGCATTTTCCGTTAAATTCTTGATAATTTCCGTCTAATTCATCATTTTGTAAGATTTTTTCATAAATTTGATGCTATCATGTGGAAAAATCTTACAAAAATACTACCACTGGCGTTTCATGAAAACTGAATGTTACCATGTAGAATTTCCAAAGTATCATTGAAGGGGGAAGTATGTTCAAAGGAAATTTAGAAATTTGCTTTAAAGATTTTTAAGGCTATATTAATCAGAAAATGATGGAGATTTGGGTCTATTATTTCTGAACTTCCTCGATTACGTTGTTGCATCGAAGCCTCGAAGGTAAAATTTTTAAGATCCATTGATGAACTGCCTACTATCTTTGTTACAATTTTGTTATTTAAGTTAAGTAGAAAGTAGATGATGTCCTTGTTTTGTCTTTGTTGAATATGCTTTGAATTGTTGGGAGCAGGAAAATAAAGCAAAGATTTTAAAAGCATTATTTATTTTTATGATATTTTTTTAAAATGTGACCATTTATTATATCAAAAAATATAAAATTTTTAATTCAAGATAAAATATATTATAATATTATATTCAATTACTTCAATATAAAAAAAGTTTATTAGTATAATCTTTTAAAAAGTGTTGTTTAGAATTAGACCTTAATAGCACCATTTAATATTTGAGACTTTTATTTTTGAGAGCCCTAAGCGATCGGCTACTCCATAAATGCAAAACATCAGCCATGGTTAAGAGTTTGTATGTAGGCATCAGGAATATAAGGCTATGTACGAGGCTTAACTTGAAGAGCCAATTGGGTTAATCATGCAAAAGGAGAACTAATTGTGACTTTAGAGTAAGAGGCGAAAAGTCAAATTGACTTTCTTTGTGGTGATTTAAAAATTGATTTGACTTTTAGGGCGGCACTTTAGCTTGAGTCTCTTGAGATCTATTCATCTGTGAATGATCTAAGAACTTTGATTTTGATTCCTATGATTCTATATTTGAGCTTTTTTTGAGTTAAAATTTTTTTTCTATAAGGATGGAAGGAGTATTTCCTATTCCCCTCAAAACCCCTAAACTTTTAATACACTTAGCCTCATTATATAGATCTTAAACGTAAAAGTGTAGCGCCCTGTGTCTGGTCTATCAAACTCGGTCCCACATAAAAAAAACATAAAATACATAGTCTATCTATTATATCAATTAGCATGTAGTTTTTCATCAAATTTTTTATGCATTATGAAAAGACATAATCTTGATAATGTTGTAGCCATTAAGAGATATTGAACATTATTTAATTACAATTTATTGGAAAAGCAATAGTTGAAATTGTATGATGATGTTAAATTAATCCTTGTCTTTCACTATCCAGCTTTGCAGGAGCAAGTTATAGTTTGTACAATTCTTTACGCAATAAACACCTTAGGAAATACTAGTAGTATTCTTCTCTCTACCTCTGAAATTATAAATTTTTTTATTTTACTCTATTTCTTTTACTTTATTATAATTTTTTTATGAAAATGTTTAAGTTAATTTTTTAATTCTTATCTAGTTATCCATATATTTCATTTTTTTAATTAATATAATTCCTACATGGGATCATGATATATACAATCCTAAGAGCTGTATACAAGAAAGAATTTTGTATTTAATTTATGTAATTTAATATTATTTTTGCTTTGAAAACATAAACATTTAATTGTATTTAATTATTTTAACATTTATTTTTTCTTGACAAGTTAAAATAATTATATAAAATATTTATTGTTTCTCAATTTCTAGATTAGATTCTCTTAAAAATATAAAATTATTAATGATAAAAAAAAAAATTTGTTAATTTTTATGTTGATTACCCTTATTAGATTTAAATGACATCATCTATTTTTAAATATTACGTGTAATGTTGTTGTTGTTGCAATTTACAAGGCACAGAAATGGTAATGTTTCAACTCCCAAGTAGCAGGATAGAAAAAGTCCACAACTAATATAATGGCACTTGGCAAATGTTAAAATTTATTTTAGTCTATTAAAATCATAGTTAAAGCAAATGAAAGGATAAATTAGGTACATTGCATACAAGAAATTTGTCCCTACCAAGACTGAAATTGCAATTAACTACAAGTTGACCTTATTATTATGACCATTCTTTACTTTTTAAGACTTTGTTAAGGTACTTATTATCTAATAATTCTCAAAACTCATTTTATTGATTCTATATTTATGATTTTGACTTTTTATATTTTTTTTTAATTTGAATTATTACTTTGGTGAGCTTATAGAAATATTTACCTACTAATTTTAATATTCGTTTTATATGTTCTCTATAGATCAGACTATATTCGATTTTTAAAAAAACAATAGCATTCATCATTCAACCCAAATTTTTGTTTTTGAGGTGCAGTAGAAATGTGTCAAAAAATCAACTCAACCAAAAGCTTCAGCTAATAGTTGGCGTTTTAGAATATGTTATATACTCTAACACGCCCCTTTATTTGAGATCCCTTTGGACTAAAAGTGTAGATGCAACATGGACTCTCTTCATACCTAGCGTTGAATTCAACTTAAATATTTTGAGTAAGTATTGTTTGTTTTGCATAGGATTAGAAGATCTATCAAGTTGATTTATTCCAACAATGGTGGCAAGTTGAGTTCAATTAAATGGACTAATACCAAATACCAATAGCATTAACTGCTCTTAACAATTTATTCAATAACAAACGCAATGGTAAACGTTTACAAATTGCAATTGCAAATGGATGTTGCTTACCATTCTCATTCTTCTAACTTCCAACATATTAATTGTATTTGTGCCTTTTATTTTATATTCTTTCTTGTCTAATATCAGATACAATATAATTAACCCCACATAAATTTAATATTGATTCAAATCATAATGTGACGGATGTTAAAAAATGCAAAAAAAAAAAAAAAAAAAAAAAAAAACTAGTAAAATTTTATTAAGTAAACATCAACGGCTTACAATAATAATGTTCAAGTCTTAATCTCAAAAGATTGGGATTTGACTATATGAACTAAGATATCACTTCTAATGATTATTCACATAAATTCTTTTCCATTAATTCCGATTTTCTAGTATTTTAATTTGTAGGTTTAGGTCATTCATATTGTTTACCTTACCTCATTAATACTTGTCTTTGAATATGTCCAAATCATCTTAAATGATTACTTTTTATCTTTTTTTTAATATATGCAACTCCTAAACAGCTAAACTTTTTCTTATATCTTTAAACCAAATGAAATAAGAGACCTCTTAAAAAAAACGCTATTCCAATACTATAAATAAGAAGCTCATTTTGTATTTAACTAACGCCCTTATTTTAAATAATAAATTCCCCTTAGATATTTTTTGATATGCAATTGAATAGCATAATTATTTCTTTTATGGATGAACTGCTAACGTTCTTTTCTTTTCAAATCCTAATTATATTTATATTATGATTAAGATATACTAAACATGATAATAATGATAATTTTTTTTTCTGAAGGAGAAAAGTCAACTCAAAATTCCCTTTATTTTTAAAAATTAATATTATAAAAATATACGATTAAAAGAACCAATGCGCTATTGAATACACTAACCAATAGCTAATTCCAACAAAATCAACTCCAATACAAAACATGTCAAGAATGACACAAAATTACATGCACGCGCTACGATATAATCCACCCAACATACGACAGCTGTGTTACAATTCTTAACCCCATCAAAAATAATCCATTAATGGAAAATACTACTTCCTCGTTTTTTTAGTTGCACCAAAATATATTTTTATAATTTTTTCAATTGACTTTATTTTGAGTTATACACAGCTAAAAATTATAAAAATTTGGTATTATGAAAATATACGTCGAAATGATTAAAACGAATAAAACAAAATCCCACATAAATATTTTTTTCTCGTATACTAGCCGCAATATGAAAAAAAAAGTGCCAAAATGGACTTGGGTGCTACTAAAAAATAGAAGGAAGGAAGTATTTTTCTTCATCATCATACTTTTAAAATTTTTTATAAATAAAAATTAAAAATCTTTTAAAACTTTTCTGACTTGTTCCAATGTTACAAAAAGCACCACAGTAAATGGACCTTGCCTTGAAATTGTAGGAATAAATCCTTTGTATAAAGCCATTGGCCCTTCAGCTTTAACGGTCTTTAATGCACAATCAATGGCCCCTTTATACGGCGGCGTTTCGCCACTTCCAACTTTCATGTTCATCACCCTTGTTTTAATCACATCAACTGGGTTTGAAACAACCGCCGCCACAAATCCCGCCGCAAAACTAGCCGTTACATGGGTTCCTAACCCGTCTTTCATCACGCCATTATTTAGTATCATCTCCTTGAATTGATCATATGATGCTAACTGTGATGCTGTCACTAACATGGCGCGGTTCACGGTAAGACTAGACCCGCGCCACAGAGAAGTAATTCCTTCGTCTTTAACCATTCTTTGAATTGCATCCAATACGCTTTTGTAGTTTCGTCGTTCGCTGATTGGGAGTCTTCCATCTGCCTGCATACGAACCATTGCCACGTCAGCTGGGTTTCCGACAGCTGCTCCGATTGCTCCAGCGATTAAACCCGCGGATATTTTTCGGCCCAATGGAAGGGAACCAGAATTCGGGTCGGTCCACTTGGTTTTCATAATATCGTATAGACCCATTCTGGTTGTTGAATAGAGACATTGACGGAGAACGGTTGCGGAAACACCGGAAAACAACGCTGGGATTCCTTCTTGTTTGATGATCCGCGTCCCAACACCGATGATTCCGACGCGAGGAGGGGGCAGAGAAATCGTGTGAGTCCCAGATGGGTGAGTAGCAAGAGATGGACGGAGGGATCCAGCCACGGGTGCGGATTCACCTTGGAGTTGCATTCGGACCTTAATAAGATCCAAAGGATGAGTAGTACTACCCGCAACAATGGAAGCAATTCCACCCTCAACAAATCCCTTAACACCCATTTTTTTTGACACTTATTAACACAAAAAGATTTTCAAAAATCAAAAACAAAATTGTATAGTTATAACTAGATATATTCAAAATCAAAAGAGGGGAATGATTAGATTACTGAGACCAATTAGAGGAAGAGAACATCTCACTGGGAATCAGGAAATGAGAATGAAGACCAAAAGCAATAGAAGACAAGTGAGGAACGTGAGATCTTTGAGGAAGAGGACATCTCACTGGGAATCAGGAAAAGGTGTAATACGTTGAAGACATCAATGGAGATGAATTTAGGATTGTGGGTGGAAGGGAGTATTTATAGGGTGAGGCGAAGCTGTAGAATAAAAATGGCGGAAAGCGGATGGGAAAGTGGAAAGGTGGGTTCAACGCAAAGAATCGGGTGGGCCGGGGCGAGTTATTATTCCTTGATTTTTGGTACTCCCTAATATTTAACGCGTGGTTGAGTTGTATTTTGGTGGACTATAATTTTTTTACTATTTTCCCCTGTGTCTACAAACATAATGTATTGTATACAAATTCAACATTATATAGTAGAATTAAGGAAAAATTTACTTATAATAATTTAATTTTTTACTCATTTTTTTATAATTTAACTTTTTACTAATTTTTCTATAATAATCTCAAATAAGATTAAATATGAATAATATCAACTATAAAGGGTGTTTGCTAAAAATATACCAAAATAACCTCTTACCTATATAAGTCATTTTGCATAAAAAAAGTAAAATATAAAATTAAATTTTAAAAAAATTGAAAAATAAAAAATTTAAATAAGAAATCAAATAAGTTAATTTTATGATTTTAACTTTTAAGTTTTAATATTTTTTTAGTTTTTTTCACAATTAACCTGCAAAACTCGATCACCATTTAGACAACAATGTTTTTGGATAAATGACCATAAATTTGAAATTATTTATGATTAATCAAAAATTAAAATTATTTTAAACAAATTAGTAAAAGATTTTATTATTCTAATAACTTTTCAGAAAATTAAATTTTGTCTCAGATAAAGTCAAAATTATTTTCTTCAATAAAGTTAATAAGTTTGAAATTTGAATTTCATTTATATTTTTTTTATTCCCTCAGCATATCTTGTTATATAAAATAACAAAGTTTTTTGAAGTTGGTGGTTGGATGTAGGATTGGCAATATCAATAACTAGTGAAGAAACTAGTGCAATGCATGATTTTTTTTAGTATCGGCATATATAAACACATATATTAAAAAAATAAAGTCAGAGATATAATGCAAAAAAAACACTTATTTTTGACAGTTGTATGTATAAATTAACTTTGTAATTTTAGAAATTGTCAATAATATATGATGCATATATATTTTCTAATTTATTCATTTTAACTAAAAATAAATACTAGTCAAAGATAATTTAATGGTATTGATCAAAATGATATACAATTAATTAATTCACGCAATTTACTCAATTTAGTTCTTTTAGTAAATAATTTGTAGCAAATCATTGGAAAGTTGTTTTAGTTAATAGTTTAATGTGATTTCAACTTGGGAATAACGTAAAAGTTTTATATGATACTCCACAATAATATAATATGCACTCTTTTACTTAGTTTTATATGGATTAAGAATACTCCACAATAATATAATATGCACTCTTTTTAATTAAAGAGTAAAATCAAGTAATTTAATAATTTAAGTATAAAATGAGAAAATATAAGATTGATGCATATAATTTTAGTGTTTACTAAATTCATATAAGACTTACTTTTCTTATACAATTATTTTGTGATGATATATTCTTTCAAATAAACACAATAAAATTTATGGTAACAAAATAAATTTTCTAATAAAATAAATGAATGATTGATTGGAAAAATATTTTTGCCATAAATCATCATCAATACCCTATGGTAAAAAGCTATTATTGTCAAAAAAAACATAAATAAATTAAATAATGTATCAAAAATTCAAAATCCCTTCCTTATTTGTCCATGATTTGAATACAAAATCACTTCCAAATGACCAAATCCTATGTTGTATACTTATATACTTGTATGCGGAGGAAATTTTGGGATTTGAATAAGACAAAAACTCTCATAAATACTCTTAGAGCAATTGAGGAATCAAATATTCAAAAAATTATCAAATATCTCTTAGATTGATCTTTAGTATTTAATTTAATAGTAATTAACAATGAAAACAATTTTAAGGCTCTTTTTTATTTGTCTATTTTATTTTATATACACATTTTAAAATAAAATTTAAACTTTAATACTCCAAATACACATCATAAAAAATTACACAGTATATTAAAAACTATACATTAAGATAAATATAACAAAATCTCATATAAATATATTTTATCTACCATAAAATATATACATCAAATTTTTTTTAAATTTCTATCTGAAAAATATAAAGTAAACAAATAAAAAGAAGCGGAGGAAGTAATACCAAATTTAAGGGAAATTTCACGTGGTAATTCAGAAGGTAACCCTGAGGCTTACCAAATTGTCCCATCGTGACCTTTTCGGATATAAAACGTTGACAAACGTTGATTTCAAAGGTTCAAGGTTATTGTACGCTTATTTATGCGACTCAACATTGTAATTCCACCAGTTTCAACCTTTTCCCCCAAAACATAAGTCCTAACTCTATAATCTTTCATCCAAATCATATTTTTGCCCCAAATTCAAATATAGTACTTGAAATGGTGAGTAAGGGCTTATGTTTTGGGGGAAAATATAGGAACTGATGGAATTTGAAATGAAAAGTCGTCTAAATAAGCATACAACAACCTTAAAGCTTCGAAATTAACATTTGTTAACGTTTCATGTGCAAAAAGATTACAGTGGAATAATTTGATAAACCTCAGAGTTACCGTGTGAATTTTTCTAAAAATTTTTATTACCACACAAAAAATCCAAAACCCTAAAATTATTACGTGAAATTTCCATAAATTAAAATTAAATATGACTTTTCTCTTGGAGTTTGTCTGGATAAAATTATGTTGGAGTTTCAAAAAATACTTAATGAGAAAGGAGGGGCCAAATTAACCCAAACGAAATGTTGCGTAATCAACTCCATTTCTTTAAAATAGAAAGCCAAAACCTTTATTACCTCTTTGTAAATAACTTTTACAAAATTAAAATTTCACTCTATGACTGAGGATGAACACTAATAATTCAAGGAAACTAATTCAGTAAAGAGTGAAGATAAGTTCTGATTATAGACCTTCAAATTTTAATCTAATCGCAAATTAAATTGAACTTTATTTGATCCAAATTGGGTATTTGAATTTTTTTTCAATAAATTTGGATTATGATAAATTATTTTTTTCTTAATTCTATTTATTTAGTTTATATTTCCCCTTATTCTCCCAACTAGTTACATTTATTTTTTAAACAATATTTATTTATCATTTAAAATTGTATATTACTATTAATTTATAAGTTATTATTTGATTTATCTCAATACGATATTAATATTAATTTTTATAATTTTTAATCATGCAAAATTAGTAATATTAATTTTAAGAGTTAAAATAAATATTGTAACAACAAGTGTAAAAAAATAAATGTGACTAGTAGGCTAAATAAAAGCAATCATCATCATCATCATACCCAATATCCCGCTGAAAGGCAGGGTCTGGGTGAGGTAAGGTGACAACAATCTATACCCATCATCCCTTTAAGGGAGGACTAGAGGAAAGTAGTTTATTTTACCCCCAAAAGAAAAGAGCCATGCATTGAAGGAAATGAGTAACGACTGACAATGTTATCTAACAAGAAAAAACCAATGGTTACAAAGAAACATAATTAAATAAAAAGATAAAATAAAAAGAAAAAGATGAGGTGGGAAAAAAAGAGCCTATTAGCGGTCCATAACATAGATCTGACGTCTCCAACTATTTTTATCCCTAGTCAGATCCACGGAGAGGTGCATCTCACTCAAGTAGTTCTTAATTTGCTCTATCCACGTTTTTTTAGGTCTTCCTCGACTTCTCTTACCCTCAACTATGGTGCTTTCTATTCTTCTGACGGGGGAGTCGACTGTCTTTCTTTGCACATTTTCAAACCATCTTAACCTATTTTTACACATTTTAGCAGATAATGGGACAAGACCTAGTTTCTCTCTAAAATTCTTGTTCTTGATTTTATTCATTTTTGTGTTACCACACATCCACCTCAGCATACGCATCTCTGCTACTTCTATTTTTTGTTCATGAATCTTCTTAACGGGCTAACTCTGTCCCATACAACAAAGCTGGTCTAATGGCCACTCTGTAGAATTTACCTTTCAGCCTAACCGAGACCTTTTTATCACATAACACTCCAGTGGCTGTTCGCCACTTAAGCCCAACCCGCTTGTATGCGATGTGTAACATCTCCATCAATCTCTCCACTACTCTAGATAACAGACCCTAGATACTTGAACTTATTCGTACTTGCAACCACATCTTCTCTAATGATCACCTCTGGATCATCATGTTGCCCATTACCACTAAAGTTGCATCTCAAATATTTTGTTTTTATACGGCTTATGCGCAACCCTTTACCTTCTAAAAGTGCCTTCCATTCTTCTAATTTATCATTAGCCTTCTGAATAAAAGCAATATTACGTAAAAGTATTACTCCCTTTGTTTTTTGTTCTTCTTGTTTACTTCTTGCACAGTTTTTAAAGTAAATTTTGAGCCTCAATATCTCTAAATACGCATAATAAAAGTTGTAAAAAATACATAATAAAAATATATACATTAAGACAAATCTAACATGATCTCACATCGATATATTTTATCTTCTAAATATGTCTGAAAAAACATTAATCCAATTTCCCTTTCCTTAAGTAGGAATATTCTAAGCGGGAAGAATATTAGATAATGAAGGAAGTATCACTTAAAAGTTAACATAGTCCAATATAATATGAAAAATCTAATGAATAAGTCTAGTTGAGTATATTGAGTAAAATAAAAGGGAAAGTAATTGATTGGATTAGATGAACAACGTTAATTATACGTAAAATTTGTATAAAGATTAGAATTTTTTTTTAAGGAATAATAAATAAAACGATTCAAAATGATGAAAGGGAAAGCAAGTGATTGGGTAAGACGAATCAAGTTCGATCAATTCAGCACCACAAATTATTTTTAAAAAATTGTTTTCTATATAAGTATGAATTCAGATTTCATTTTTTTAGGGAAATTCCACGTGATTACACTGAGGTTTTGGGTTTTCCACGAAGTAATCAAAATTCTTAGAAAATTCACGCGATAACCCTGAGGTTTACCAAATTGTTCCACCGTGACCTTTTTGCACATAAAAAGTTAGCAAACGTTAATTTCGAAGCTTTAAGGTTGTTGTACGCCTATTAATGCGACTCACTATTTCAAATGCTATCAGTATACCTTTTCCCCCAAAACATAAAACCCTAGTTCTACCATCTTTCATCCAAATCATATTCTTTCCCCAAAATTCAAATATTGTAGAGTTAGAGTTTATGTTTTGAGGGAAAAAGTTGAAATTGACGGCATTTGAAATTGTGAGTCGCATAAACAGATGTACAGCAGCCTTAAAGCTTCGAAATTAACATTTGCTAACGTTTAATGTGGAAAAACGTCACGGTGAAACAATTTGATAAATCTCACGATTACCGCTTGAATTTTTTAAAAGTTTTGTTACCATGTCGAAAACCAAAATCTTCAGGGTTATCACGTAAAAATTTCCTTTTTCATTGTGTTTGCACTTACTAATGGGCCTTTTATATGAACGCGTCTTACGATGAGATGATCTCATATAAGACTTGCTGAAACAAGAATATGAATAGGAATACACAAATTCTTGTATGAGACCGTCTCACCGTGAGACAAACCTCATATTTGAGTTAAATAGCCTAATAATAGGAACTTTTAACTTATACGCCTCTTATTTTGAAGACATTTCACCATAAGACGGTCTCATAAAATCATGCTGATAGAAATATGGAACGCGAAATGGGTGGCAACCGGGAAGTTAATGGATCCACTAGAAACGGATGGTTCTATTAATGATAGGGTTTTTTTTTTTTCTTTTTGATGATATGATGGTTAATAGTGGGTTTTGCTTTTTGTTTGATAAAATGATGGTTCATTAATAATGGGTTTTGCTTTTTTTTTTTTTTTCATAAAGTGATGGTCCATTAGTGATGGTTTTCAGTGGTGAAGGTTTGAATTAAGGAAAGATCCAGCCAGGTCGGATTCAGAGAAGGGAGAGTTTTCATTTGTGGCTTATTTTTTTTTCTTTTTATAATGCTCTGTCTTTGCACCTGACTCTAACACGTGGACAGTTGAACCAAATAGTTTTTAAAGTTTGACTAAAAATTTGCGTCGCCTGAGAGATTCGAACTCTCGCGGGGAAACCCCATGTACTTAGCAGGCACACGCCTTAACCACTCGGCCAAAGCGACTTTCTTATCAAGGGAATCTTTTAATACTTCTAAGTACTATATACCAATTTATAGTAGTAAAGAGAAAATTATTTTTATAAAAAATGTAATTATTAAGTAATAAATAAAGTAAAAAAATTGAGAATTAAATTTTATTTTAATTGGTATAAATACCATCTTCTCAAAGTAAAGTTCCGGAATCAAATCTTATCCAACCTATAAATGACAATGGATTGTTAAGCTTGGATTCAATTTGGACCTGGAATCAATATTGATCCGATTTGGTCCAGAATCGGTACTGATCCGTGGATATTATAATACGAAGCAAAATTCAATCAAATATCCAACTATAAACTTGGATTCGATTTGGACCCAATATGTGGATCCGTATCTGAATCCTGAAAATTTGGATCCATAGATCCTAATCTAACCCCTCCCTCTTCATTATCTTAAAAAAATGATGGGCGGTACAGAAAGGAGTACATACTAAATTTCTAAGGGGGTGTATGGCATATGGGGTTTGAGGAAGGGAATGAAACTTTGTCTCAGAAAAAGTCCAAGTCCTTATTTATCTAAAGGAAATGAGAATAGGAAATGAGACTAAAAGGGGAAAAAGCCCCCAAGAAAAATATCTTGGGAGAGGATGAGTATTTTAGTTGAGACTTTCATTTTCATCATTTTCTTCCAAGTCCTTAACATGCCAAACAAAGAATGACACCTTTTTATTTCCAAAATCTCATCTTAAAGTCTCATAAATCTCATTTCCTTGTGCCAAACACCCCTAACAGCCCGTTTGGTTAGTGGTACTAAATGGTGATAATGAGAATGATTTATAGTGTAAAATTTCATCAAAAGTTCCATATCATTCTTATGGTAATGAAACTTTAATCACCAAAAACTTTTTTAATTTACAAATTTGATCTATTACCACCTAATACCACCTCTCCCAATAGTAATGCATTGGAATGAATTTTATGAAGAAAATGAAATAATTGAAGCTGGACAAACATAGCCATCAAGGTAATTAAGAGATTTTTCAACCACACTAATTTTTCATTTCCATTAGTTCGTTTATTACCACCTACCAAACGGGCCATAAATGATTTTACAAATTATGTTTGTTGGTTTGAGTTTTAAATTGAATTTTGTTGTGTATATTTGTAGCTTTTTGCTTGTATTTTTGTGACTCATGGCTTAGATGATTTTACAAATTATGCTTGTTGGTTTGAGTTTTAAATTGAATTTTGTTGTGAATATTTTTAGCTTTTTGCTTGTATTTTTGTGACTCATGGCTTAAATAATTTTACAAATTATGCTTTTGGTTTGAGTCTTAAATTGAATTTTGTTGTGAACATTTGTAGCTTTTTGCTTGTATTTTTGTGATTCATGGCTTAAATGATTTTACAAATTATGCTTGTTGGTTTGAGTTTTTAAATTGAATCTTGTTGTGAATATTTTTAGCTTTTTGCTTGTATTTTTGTGACTCATGGCTTATGCCCATCAAGAGTGAATTTACACAACACTTCTAAAAAAAGTAGCCGTAATTTTCATATTGATGTTTTTTTCTCAAAGGATGTGTATATGGGTTTTTTGGTTGTACATTTTTCTTGATGATGGTTTAAAAAAATACGATTAGTCAAGTTAAATTTAATTTTATGGAATTGCACATTTATTAAGGAATTTAGTTGTTTTTGATTGATCATAATTGATTTTAATAGATATAATTTAGTTGTAACATTGTCGTTAATAACCCATAAGTCAAATATAAATAATTTCACATTTTTTAATTCGAATTTTTAAAAAATTCGACACTTTTTAGCGAGATCTTGCAAAAAAAATTACTATAATTTTTTTCACTAATTTTTAAATGAGATGGTTTCACGGTGAGACCATTTCTATTGGGTTGGTCCAATATATATTTTTTGTCTTAAAATGATCACTACAATATTAAAGTGATCACTTATAATTTTAATATGATTATTTTTTATATTTTTAAAATGATTACTTATAAGCTTAAAACTGTTTTTTTTTATAGTTTTAGTCCATCCAAAACTTCATGTGTACAATCAAAAGCTTGATAAAATACTTAATGTGATTGTTTGAGACAATTAAAAGACAAAAGATACAAAGTTGAACTTGGAATTATCTTAATATAAACTTTAAAACTATAATCTAAGCTTTGTGAATGGAAATTACATAGAAACATTAATAGCACCATAATTAAGAGAATTTCCACCCCAGAAATTATGATTGTATTTCTATTAACATTAAAATCACTTTCGACTTTAATTAGAATTAGGATTCTACATATTATAAGATTAAAAAAATAAAAAAAAAAGGGAATACATAAATATAAAGCGTACTAACAAAATTAACTTTGTTTTTTGGTAATATTCTTAAAACTTTTATGTGGGTCTAGTCATATAAACCTGTATTATAAAGTTAATTATCAGTTACCTAAAATTAGTCTTGGTGTGAATTAGGTCGTATACAGGGAATGCTGATTTGAATTCAAGATGCAACTATAATTATCCAAAACTTATTAATGATGATCATCATACCTAGTGTTTCATAGATCAAAATTATGTTTAGAGTCTTAAGGAGTGAAATGACGGCGGCAATTCATACCTAAAAAAAAGAGTGCGATCAAAGAATCTTTCGGCTCGAGAAAGATGCATAGATGAATTCTCAGATAAAACTTCAGTAGTCAAAAACATATAAATGAATAAAATACATATAAATAAATAAAAATATGGTAAAGGGAAAGGACATTTCTAGTATCCCGCACAAGGCAGGGTCCGGGTGGGGGTATTTTTCCTGAAAGATACGAACAAACCATACATGTTCTCCTCAAGGAGAGAGTAAAGAGGATGCATGCCGTCAAGAAACCCCTCATCTGAAACCTGCGCCCAGTAGAGGTTGAACTCGAAAGTTTCTACTCAACATGCAAATGCTCTATCCATTGAGCCACAAGCGCTTTTGGTTAAATAAAAATGATTAAGTAAAAACGAATAGAAAAATGTTATGTAAAATGATAAAGGCAAAAACAAAAACAAAATCACCAACTGATAAGCGAAAGAGTAATCAATAATCTAAGACTTGGATAAAACGCCTCCAACTGGCCGTATAGTTAGGTCCTCAGAGAAATGTAGATCATGCAAATCATTTTTTATTTCTTCCTTTTACGTTTTCCTATGTCTTTCTCGACTTTTCTTACCTTCTATTATAATGCTTTCGATCCTTTTTAAATGGGCGGTCAAAAATTTTTCTAACTAATTAGGATAATCGAAGGATTTATCGAAATCATGAGTAATATAATTATATATGAATTACAAATGAGATGTAATCTGCCCCAACTCCTATCTTGATAATGACATTAGAATCTCGATCAAGTGGTTATCAGTGTAACTCTAAAACCTAAAATCTAATATATGTGGAACACAATTTGTATAATCCCCAAATGGTATATCGCGTAATCTCAATAAAAAAAATATATAAAAAAAAAAAAAAAAAAAAAAAAAAAAAAGTATATCGCGAAGTAAGAACTTGTTAATCAGTTGCTCAGCACATGAATGAATAACATGCAATTCAATTCAATCTTGTACAAAACAAGTAGACAAAAACGAGTTTAAATCCTATAAATTACGGAAAATGAATCTTGTATTTTATTTAAGACTGTGATTACTTCTTATTTTTACTATGAAAATATAAGAATTTAATTATAGTTCAATTTTTTAGTTTATTATTTATTATTTCTTGGAAAGTTAAAATAATATATAAAATATTATTTGTTTTCCAATTTCTAAATTAGATTTTCTTGAAACACTAAAATTATTGACAATAAAGAGAATTTGTTAATTTTTATGTACAGCTCTAAGGATTGTAAATATCATTACCCAAGAAAATGATATATGGAGTATAATATAACCTAAAGTCTATATATAAGAAAGAATCTTGCATTTTTTAATATTGTTTTTGCTTTAAAAACATTAGATTATTCATTAAATATTATTATTTTATCATTAATTCTTTCTTAGAAATTTTAAATAGCTACGAAAAATATAATTATCCTTAATTTTTATACCAAATTCTCTTGGAAAATCAAAATTATTGATAATAAACATAATTTGTTAATTTTATGTACAACCCAAACTTTATCCTTGTATATATATATATATATACACGTGTGAAATGTGTATTTAAATATATGGTAGATTTTGATTTTAACCAAATGAAAAAAATATATACAATTCTTAAAGCTGTAAAAAAGCATTAAATTAATTTCCAATGATTTTCAGATAATTTACACAAACTATATAATAAATACAAAATTTTTATCAAATATTTTACATTTAGCTTCTTATAAACAACACTAAGGATTGTATATCATCACCTATTCACCTAAATTAAAAAACATTTAGGTTTGTTTTGATAGTTTTAACATTTCTTAATCTATCATTTTGTAACAAATGAAATCGTATAACAAACTCAATCTAAGATTTTCATTTAATTTATACTAACCACCCTTTAATTTATACTAACCACCCGTTTGGTTGATGGTAATGAAGTAATGGGAATGAAATGTTGTAATGGCAATAGTAATGAATCAATGGATATGAGAATTGGTAATAAATATTCTTTTGTTTGGTGTGCATGACTAAAGAATGGTAATGGAAGATAATATGCCATTGATTGCATTTGGTTGTTAGTAATAAAAAATGATAATGAGTTTCGTTATTGTATATTTGTATCTAAAAGCATTATTGTATCTAAATTATTCTATCTAATGATTCTTTTTTTAATAATAATATTTTTTTGGATAATTACATACATTACCTTTTTTTCTTCATTATTTTTTTTCTTCAGCTCGAAACAACATTACCTTATTTTATTACCATAGTAATATTTCATTACCATTACAGCCTAATACCAGGTTGTTTGATGGTAATCAAAATGGCCCTTTTTGGTAATTTCGTTACCTTATTTTATTACCATTCATTACCATTGAAGGCATCCAAACAACCAAATTTTTTATTACTTAATTTTATTACCATTACCGCCCTCTAATACCATACACCAAACGGGCCGTAAAAGTAATAATAAATGATATAAAATCTAGACTACAAGGCCCAATATTGACATCTTCAAATGTCTATAACTTTCTAATCGACTCCTAGTTTGAGTTTTATCATAGATTATTGGAATTAACTTGTAGTCTATGGCTTCCAACTCCATTAATTAGTCTTACAAATTTTTGACTTTTGGATCAAAAGTTGTGATTAAAAAGTGAATAAGCATCGGATTTTTTCTCAAATCCTCTGCATGTATAAGTCTTTTTAGCCTTTTTCTTATTTTCTCAACTTAACTTCTCCAAGTAATAAATATGTTTTTCATGATTCAATAAAGCTCATTATCTATAATACCCTAGATTTAGCTTGAAAAAGGATTGATAGACTACTCATATAAACAAGGTGTATCTTCTTTTCTAGGGAGCCTATTTGCTAAGAACTCCATAGTTAAGCGTGCTTGGTGGAGAGCAATCTTAGGATGGGTGACCTCCTGGGAATTTTCCCGTGTGCGCACGAGTGAGGTCAAAGTGCGCTGGAAAGACTTGTGTTGGTTTGTGGGGCTAGTCTATAGTCTCCAAGAGTAGTCACCAGCAGTCCGAGGGGCCGTGGTGTTACAAATGGTATCAGAACAACCCTGCGACCGTGGCTGATAGTGTTCAGTGCACCTAGCGGGGGAAAAGATCCTGAAGTTACGGTCCAACAAGGACGTTGTATTCTTAAGTGGGGTGAGTGTAATACCCTAGATTTAGCTTGAAAAAGGAGAATCTATTCCCAAAATATTGCAAAATAAAAAAATAATTCCCACTTTGCATTATTTGGGAAAGTATTTCCCACAATACCGTCCACGTGGAAAATTAAATTTTTTTTTTCCAGATAAAACCGCCATCTCAAGTGGCGGTTTGCCTTAACCACAAAAACGCCATCTGAAGTGGCGGTTTGGTCCAGGTAAACCGCCACTTCATGTGGCGGTTTGCTTGTGACTTTTTTTTTTTTTTTCTTTGCCTTAAGTTTTTTTTTCTTTCATTTTAAAATAGTGAACGCAACATGCATTAAACTAGTTCAATACCATCTATTCCATAATAATCAATTACGAACCGGATTGTTTTGAAAAAAATAATGATGAAACTAATGCAAAGATATATTACAATTATGGAAACTCATACAAGAAGTTCAAGTCGTATAAGAATATACAAAGCTTGTTAAACTACAACCCCCGACCCCTTTTGTTTTGCACACCGGTCGATGAGATGGTGTGAACTCGTCAACCTCCGCTACTGGGCCCGGCATCGCCATGATCGCTGAAACATACATAAGTGTTATTAAAATCATTTAAATATTATCAGATTGAACATGTTGTTACAAAATTAAAAAAAAAAACATACTTTGTTGACCTTCGAGGGCATGTTTTCTTATTATGACCACTACATCCACAAAAGGTACACGAGTTACGAGGACGCTTCAATGTTGCATCCATTTCGTTCCGTATACGAGTTGATCGCGGACGACCCTTTGCACGCTTCGTTGAGGGATCTGGAACAACTGTATTTATAACTTCAATTGAAAACAATAATAAACAAAATATTCAATTTGCAAATTGAAATAAATTAGGGTTATGTTATTACCTTAAATGATGATGAATATGAACAAGTAAAGAAGGAGAAGATGAGAATGTAGTTGATTAATTTAGTTAAATGAGAGGAATTGTGAATATGAAGTAAATGAGAATTGAAGACTTTTTTTTTTAGATAACCGGCAGCAGCGAAGGGAAGGAAGCAAATGAAATGAGCGAAGAAAAAGAACAGATACTGCCGTTTTGTACAGGTATAAAACCGCCACTTCAAGTGGCGGTTTACCCAAATTTTTTTTTTATTAAAAATAAAAAAATTACCAAACCGCCATTTCATCTGGCGATTTTCTTTAATTCCCTAAACAAAACCGCTACCTCAAGTAGCGGTTATATTAAAAATAAAAAAAAAAAATTTTCAAAATAATCCTACGTGGACGGTAAAGTGGGAATTACTTTCCCATTTTAAGGAAAGTGGGAATTATTTTTTTATTTTGCAATATTGTGGGAATAGACTCGAAAAAGGATTAATAGACTACTCATATAAACATGATGCATCTTCTTTTCTAGGGAGCCTATTTGCTAAGAACTCCACAGTTAAGCGTGCTTAGTGGAGAGCAATCTTAGGATGGGTGACCTCCTGGGAAGTTTTCCCGAGTGCGCACGAGTGAGGCCAAAATGCGCTGAAAAGACTTGTGTTGGTTTGTGGGGCTAGTCTACAGTCTCCAAGAGTAGTCACCAGCGGTCCGAGGGGTCGGGGTGTTACATTATCACCTTTTATACGATATTTTCAGCTGTAAAATTTAAAGGGATACTAAACTTTCTAACAATAGTAAAATTGAACGGTTCATTTTTTAGTTTTTTCTGTCATGTGCAAGTCACGTGACTAATTTTAAGAAACAGTCATTAAAGCATCTGAAGTAGCAACATCTTCATTCAACTCAATAGAACCCTAATTTCAAAAATTACACTCCTTTATCTTCTTTCTTCTTCTCCATTAAAATGGTGCGTTGGAGATTTGAAATTTCTCCTTCTTCATCTATACTTTAAATTGTTCATCTCCTAACCTCTTTTGTATCAAAGGCGAAAATTGCGATAATGAAAAATGCAGACTTATTATTGTGTGTTTGGAGAAGATAATACTGCGTTGGGGAAGCTTCGAAAACCCTAACCTAATTTCATAGTTCAATGTTATTACTTTGGGGTAAATGTCTTTTGGGAAGAAAGATGGCATTGTCACGTGATGTATTTTAATTTCTGATTTATTTTTTATTTAATTTGAAATATTAACGAAAAAATAAATGGTTCTATTATAAGGTACTCTTTCACAAAAAAATTAAAATTTCTAAATAGTTTTTGACAAAAAAAATTATTCCAAATAGTTTTTCATAAAAGTGAGCTTGTTTCAAATAGTTTCTTAACAATTTTTCTTTTTCCAAAACAAAAAATCACTCAATTAGTTTGGTTGGTTTGGTAGGGCTTTTGTCATACCCAAGCTATTTAATTAAATTATCAACTTTAAATAATCAACCAATCTAACTTTTTCATTAGTCTCTTTTTAGTTTATAATAATTTAAAAAGATTTTAATATAATTAATATTTTTAATTAACAAATAAAATCAAATATAATTATTAAAAAATATTTATTATTATTAAATTAATTTACACTAAAATAATATAAACAAAATCTAAAATAATATGAACAAAATTTATAATAGACTTTTTGTAATCTTATCACCATCCTCATGTCTCAACCCCCACCTTTTTCTTCTCTAACCACGACTAAAGAAATCCCCCCTTTTTTCCCCAAATCGAAAAATACATCTTCAGCTTAAAAATTAGGTTAAATTAAAAGTAGCAATTACTTTACCTAATTTAACTAATTTCCTCTTCATGTTCATTCTTCATTTCCTCTTTGCATATCCAAATTTACTCCTCATCAGATGTTTAAACCTAATACATTTCCAAATCTACATCCGATTTCCCCCTTATTACATCGCCGTCGCCGTCGCCGCTGTCAATACAATCAATGGTTGGTATTTCTCCACGTCACTGATCCGTAAACATCGACCGCTTTATGTGTGAGATTAAGATTCTAGGGTTTCTCATAAGGTTGCTCCTTGGCGCGGGGTAAATGCTGCAGATTCCGGTGTTTTTTGCGGCGGCGCTGTTAATTTTTACGGTTATTTTTCGGTGGACATTGAAAAATGAAGAGGAGAAGAAGAATGTCGACGTTTTGGTTTCTCCACAAGCTACAATGGCGAATTTCAATGCTTTTCAGGGAGAATTAAGTAGTAATAATAGCTATAATGATTCTAATTTTGCGTTGAAAACACGTTATTATGAGTGTGCTGTTTGTTCGAATCTCACTTCTACTAGGTGTTCCCGTTGCAAAGCTGTTCGTTATTGGTAAATTTTTAATTTTCAATTTTTGATTGTTTGATTTCTTTGGTTAGCCTATTTTTGTTTAGTATTTTTCCCGTAAATTGCGGAAAATTTTAATGTTTTCACTGTTCATGCCTATTGTTATCAATTAAGCATTAGACAAATCAATTTATGTTATGAACTCGGATTTTTCTGGTAATTTATAAAGTAAAGCGTTTATTGGACAAGAAGATATGCAGGTATGCTTTGGTGTTGCAAAGTGAGTAGAAAACTTTTATATAGTGTGATTTAGAATGAACGAGGGAAAAGAAAAGGCGATCTATTAGATTGGAGACTTGGAAGGTGTGAATTTATTAATTGGTAAATTTTTTTCGTTCATAAGTTTATTGTAGCTAGGTGTGACGTGGAGCTTATGTGGTGTAGAAGTTAAGGTGTAATTTTGGTTGTAAGGATTTAATCTTAAATATTTCTTGAAATTGTTTGTTCTTTGAAATATGAATAGTGTGGCACTGGTCATAATTTTTTGTTCTTTGGAATATGAGGTATCCCAATTGTCTACTTTATAGTGCAGGCACGGCACTGGTCATTTGAATAGTGTGGTATGCCTCAGTGTTCTTGATGGCTGAATTTGAACAAAGTGATGGGTGCTCCACTGTTCCTAGTATTGTAAAAATCAAATTGACGATTTGGTGCGTCTATGCTTGAAGATGAGGGATCTAACATGACTAAATTTCCTCCAAATGATTATACATATAGAAGACGATACACTTAAGTTTGTGACTCCTGTAGGGATAATATGAATATTGAACTTGTGATTTGATGGGACAATGATGAAGTTGAGCAATTTTGTTATGAGAAACTGAAAATGCTTAACTGTACTAGATTGGTGATAGTTTGCCTCATGTGAGCGAGTACTGTGTGTTTAGGTAGCCATAAGGGGTCATCTTATGTAATTTAGGTAGCCATAAGGGGTCATCTTATGTAAATTTCAGATTGTGGTCTCTTTTAGTGGAGTCTAGGGTATTAAAATAGTCAAATGAAAATGGGAGATTCTTTTTAAGCTTTCTTAGGCTTTAGCAACAAACAAGGCATGGGTTTTTTCCTTTTTGGTTTTGAGTTTTGAAAGTGTTAGCTGATCCACATTATGAATTTGGGGTGTTTAACTTTGACTGCCAATTTTGGTTTTGAATTTGTTAACCATGTGATATTAGGGTGTGTTTGGCTAAGAGGGAATTGAGATTTTGGGGTAAAATTATAAAATGTTCCTTGTTTGTTCAAGGGGATTGGGAATTGGCAAAGGATGAGACTTGGGAAGGGAAAGTCCCACAAAAAAAAAAGTCTCGAGAGAGAGTGATATTTGGGGTTGAGACTTAGAAAATTTATAAAAAGCCATTTTTGCCATTAATGAAAGTAAAGAAATGTAAGAGTTATAAGGACAATTTTGTAATTATAATCAATTTTTATCTAATTCCTTATCTATTTTTATTATTTGCCAAAGTAGGACATGAGACATTTATTTTCAAAGTCTCAACTCAAGTCTCATCCTAAAGTCTCATTCTAAGTTTCAACTATAGTCTCATAATTCCCATTTTCACATGCCAAACACCCCCTTAGGGTAAATATCAATCAATTCAAAATTTAAAGCATTCTTATTTTTTAAGTTCGAGTTTATCTTGCTCATTCCCTTATTCAATGGTTTGTTATCCTTTATCATTACTTTTAATCGTTTTACATGTTCTCTTGTTTGGTCTTGTCATTTTGAGCAATTTAGAAATTAGGGTTTATGATATACACCTTGTAATGGCGTTGCCACCATAGTGCAAAAATGCACTAATAGTGACGATTGTGGTAATGGAAAAGTGATGGAATTATCATGATGCTTAAATACGACTGAAAGTAGAGATCCCTTGATAGGGCCTAAAACGTGATTTTTTACACCTATACAACACAAAAGACGGTCTTGTTTTTGCACTATGATTCTCATAGACATTGCCTTTGTGAAGGTGTACATAAGTTTTGATCACTTTAGTTGAATTCTCTTGCACTTGCTTAAAACGCGGCTTTTTACACCCCTAAAGATGCGAGAATTCAAAAATCTTTACAATGCGGTGGGTATGATACTACGTGCCCTTATTTTGCACTATGATTTGGACTTCGGCCATATCAATTGTTACTCCATGTCTTTTTGCTCCACGCCCCTTTAAAATCTCTAGTACCCCATAGTTTTTTTTTTTTTTGGGGGGGGGGGGGGGGGGGGGATGTCATTGTGGTGATGGATTGTTGTTATTGGGGTGTGGGGTGGCTGGCGGGGGTGAGGGGGCATGATGAAAGAGATTGAGAAGAGTACCGGACTGTTTTGGTGGTGTATGTCTACCTTTCTGGTTTTCATTTCGTTACTTGTGTCATTGCAGTTCTAGCAAGTGCCAAATAATCCATTGGAGACAAGGTCACAAGTTTGAATGCAATCCTCAAGTGTCCAATGCATTCGAGAGAGATTATTTAAATGATAATGCAGAAACTATGCAGCAACGTGAAACAAATTGCATCCCTGCTGAAGATTTTCCAAGGATGGATGAGAAAAACAAAAATAGTAAGCTGAATGGCGAAATTTCGGATTCCCCTGTACCTCGTCTATCTACCGTGACCAACGACTCTTTGGACATTGATAATGGACGAAGTCTATCTAGTGAAAATGGGATGCAATTCCCTGACGTCAAATCTTCAAGGGGCCTAAGAGAAGATAAGACTAATACATCTGACACAAATTCAAAAACGGGGTCGGGATTCAATGTTAAAAATTTGAACAGAGGAAAATCAAGACAAAATGACAAAAGAAAATCCAGGCTTTCGAACACAGACCTTTCTCCAGGATTTAGACAAGACAATTCTTCTGATAGAAATGTTCCTGACAATATCGATTCTTCCAGACCCAAAGAGGTTCCACTTGTGGATGATGAGGGACAGAAGCCTTCACATACAGTCAAGCATGAGAATTTCAAATCTTTGGCCAGTAAAAGTTCTAGCAAAAGTTTATTGCCATCAAGAAGCAGTAGTAGTTCTAGCCAGATTCCATATAATGGCTTCAAAGTGTCTTTTCAAAAAGTTGTGCATCTTTTCAAAACCTCTCATCAAAAGAAACCCCCTCCGCATAATAGTTTGATCGGAATATTGGATAATCGTAAATATAAGGTGTCTCTTTACTATCACATTCATTTTCTTCTTGGCCCCAATATAATTCTTTTGCTATTCCCAAAGCTTTAATGTGTGGTTAATCTTAAATTTGCAGGCAGTATTTCAGTATGATGCATTTTTGAAACTATACTCCTGTAATGATGTTGAATTGAAACCATTCGGCCTTACAAACTGTGGAAACAGGTAATTCCTGAATAATTTTTTTTAATTGGCATGCAGAAATAAAAAAGTTGTGCTATTTTCTAGTCTTGAGTGGTGATGCTTAAGGCTTCATGCATCTTGATTGTTAACTTCCTTCTTCCTGTCAACATTGGAAACCACACTTGGTCTTATATAGACGTAGTTGCAAATAAGTTTATGATATCTTAGATTTGTAGCCCCTGTCAGAAAAAAAAGGGGTCTTGATTCCCGATGTGCCTGTTTGGCTCACAAAAGTGTTTCTCTTCTCTATTCAAAGAATAATAGAATGACCACCGAATGCCTCCAAACTGACAGTTGCACCTACCTACTTATGCCCACTGCTACGCATTTTTGGATATGTCTTGACTGACAATTAGTGTGGTGAGGCCGCTGACTACTTTATTCCAGTCAAAAAGAGATGCCGAATACACCAGTCAAAAAGAGATGCCGAATACACCAGTCAAAGCGAAATAAATAAATATTCATGTGTTGATAGACTATCTAAACACTTGCCAGCGTACAGCCTACAAATTACCCATAGGTCTGATTGTACCTGTTCAATTCAAAATTTGGAAACTACCCTATTAAAAGTTACTAATTTACAATTTTTCAATAAAAGTGAGAGCTAAGAGAGATCATTCTTGCAAGTACAAGTGAACTATAGTTGTGGTAGACATGGCAAAAGAAGACTACCAGCAGACGGGTTTTGTGAGACAGATGATGAGGGATGGATGAGATTGTGGCATTTATGATGTTGATACCGCCTAATTTTATCAATATACTTTCTCCGTAGCAAATTACGTACAACATTTCTACTCTACACCCTGTAAAATGAAATGCCTTGAATCAGAATTTCTTTAATTGTGCTTGATTACAAATTATAAAAAGATGATATTTGAAAACTACATCATGAGTTGAATCCAATAAGATCCCACTTAACTGCGTTTGTCTTACATATACAGTGAATTTAGACATATTTTGTTGATGAATAGTACTTACTATACATATGTAGCACGTGATTTGTTACCGTGGAAGTATATGGTGAAGTTGGGGGCTTTGTGGTGGTGGCAAAACCTTTTAGGGATGTTGGTGGTGAGTGGTGACCTGAGTGGAGTTGGAACTTGGAATAGGAGCTGTTTGAGTTCAAGAACTTCCTTTGTTTTATCTTTCTATCCAGAATGCTAAGAGGGATTTGTTATTCCCTGCTGTATGCCACTAACTAATACATTTATAAATTTCGCTTTTGTGAAAATGAACAATACAGTGCTTAAGAGTCAAGAGCTTGAGCTTGGGTAACGTTAAAGTTATTTGTCATTCGTTGTATACAATTAGGCTTATATATTCCATATCTGCAGCACATCTATACCCAAATGCTTCTAATGGGGCTCCCGCAAGGGTTGTATATACAACCTTGCTCATGGCCCCCCAGAATATCAACAATGCTTTTTAAAGACTCTAGATTTGAAATGCAATAAGCTACATCTTTGCAGTATCAAAAAGAAGTGCCGACAGCATGATTGGCCATTGTACATTACTCTGGTGTTTTTTTTAATGATAACATTTTTCATAAAAGTTCTTACATGAAACATAGAAATGTTGTGTTTTGAAAACGTGGTGGTAGTATTGACTATTGCATCATAATTTATAGCCAAAAAACAGTTCTCTTCAGCCAGAGAGGGGGGGTGGAGGAGCTTAGTGGTTCTTGTAAAGTACAATAATATTCTCTGTGATTTGGTTTTGATTTGACTGCTTAACACTGACCAGTATTAGCCAACTTCTTATGGAATTTTTGCGTTAAATGTTTTGCAGTTGCTATGCAAATGCTGTGCTCCAATGCCTTGCTTACACTCGGCCCTTGACAATGTATCTCCTTCAAGGACTTCATTCTAAAGAATGCAAGTATCTAATCCTCTTGTGTACCTGGACTTAAATACTTTTGTAATTGTTTGACTTTTGTGCTTAAGAACTCTCTCTTTTGCTTTCTTTCTGTCAGGCTGGAAGGAAAAATGGTGTTTTGTTTGTGAGTTTGAACATCTTATGCTAAAGGGAAAGGAAGGTTACACTCCACTATCCCCCAT
Source organism: Amaranthus tricolor (assembly GCF_026212465.1). Lineage (NCBI taxonomy): Eukaryota > Viridiplantae > Streptophyta > Magnoliopsida > Caryophyllales > Amaranthaceae > Amaranthus > Amaranthus tricolor. Next base: position 22,945,661 of record NC_080054.1, on the reverse strand, counting down.
TCGAATCCTCTCTAACATTACTCATCTTGGTCATGGAAGAGAAGAAGATGCCCATGAGTTTTTGAGGTGAGAAAATTCTGACATCTATAACATTCTTTTTTACATGTATTCCTGCACATGGAGTTTTAACATAATCATGGATGTATTTATTGCCCCTACTGCTAAGATGGCAGGTATGCTGTTGATTCTATGCAGTCGGTTTGTGTTGAGCTAGCTGGACTTGCAGGTTCAGTGGCTGAAGAAAGCACTCTCGTTGGCATGACATTTGTAGGCTATCTTCATTCTAAGGTCTGACTCTTTGCTGAGAGCGAGCATTGATATTCTGTAACTTCTGTATTGACTTTGCTTGTGCAATATTAAGTTTTTGGTTTTATTTCAGATAAGATGCATGAAGTGCCACTTTAAATCAGAGATATATGAAAGGATGATGGACCTCACTGTAGAGATAGAGGGGGATATCAGGACTCTGGAACAAGCACTTAAAAGATTTACGGCTTCTGAAATGTTAGAGGGAGATAACAAATACTATTGCAGCAGGTTCTCCAAATTTTTTTCACATTTCCTCAACTAACTATTTTCTTATTTTTTAATTTAATAAAAATATTTGTATGGTTTTTGTTATATATACTCAATGCCAAAGCCTTTATCCTTGCAATATGCTTGTAATTATATGTTTAGATTTCATTATTTTGCTTGTCATTATGCTGCAGATGTAAATCTTATGAGAAAGCTAAGAAGAAGTTGACTGTATTTCAAGCACCAAACATCCTTACAATCATGCTTAAGCGATTTCAGGTTATTCTCTAGATGGCAATCTGGAGTGTTCTTTTTTCATATCTGCAAATATGCTTTAGATATGCATGCTTATCTTTTCACTATTTTTTCCAGGCGGAAAATTTTACGAAGTTAAGAAAACCTGTTAAGTTTCCCGAAATTCTGAACATGACTCCTTATATGAGTCACTCAAGTGATAAAGACCCTCAATACAGTCTATATGCTGTAGTAGTTCATTTGGATGTCTCGAGTCCTGAATTTTCTGGTCATTATGTTTGCTACGTGAAGACTTACAGTGATGAGTGGTTCAAGATTGATGACAGTGTGGTATGTCTCTTTTTGCTAACTCCTGAGAAGCTGAGGATTCCTGCTTTTTGACAATTCTTTTCTTTGAAAATTTGATTATTTATTTTTACAGTCTTTGATATTCCACTCACATATGGGAACCTTTTAATCTCAATATTTTGGAATTTGGGGTTGATACTTTGGCAATGTTGTTGCATGCTGCTTTATAGTTTGTATCATTTATGCCTTATGTTTCCTTACGAGCAAGGGTTGATAATGGTTTGCTGCAGGTTGTTAGCGTGGATCTGGAGAGGGTCTTATCAGTAGAGGCTTATATGCTTCTCTATGCAAGGTACATGTTCTTTTCAATGAGCTTGTGTTTTTGGGCATCTTCTAAGGTAGATGGGAATTGGGAAGTTACTGGACTCATGTTTCTGTTGCTAATGTGCATATTGTAGCACAACTTTGAATGGACTTTCTGGGAGTCCTGTGTATTGATATTTGTAGGAGTTTATTTTCAAATTCAAATTGTAGAGAAGTTCAGAGTGACCTAATGTGAATGGAATTTAGAAGGGAAGGGATGATATTGTTTGCTTTTACTGCTTTTTATCTGGACTTGCCATAATAGGATGAGGAAGAGAAACAAACTTTGTAATCTAACCTTCTGTTGGATTTACCATGCATGAGAATGAGAGCTTTCTCGTTAGTTTTATGGGAACACAAATGTAATGAACAAAGTAGACATTAATTTGCTCATTCACTACTTAAAATTCCACCATGTTTAGGATGTATTTAATTTAACCTGATTCTATATTGTGTTTATGTAGAAGTAGAGGGAGGGCATTAGGAACTCAATGAAATTACGATAACCGCTGAGTTTTACTCACTCCTATTCTAATTTAATGTCTCATTTGATTTTGCACTTGTATACACTATTTCAATTCTAAATATTCTAATTGTGCTTTGTTAAAATTATTGAAAGTTGATATTAATAAAATTTACAATGAGACGAATCAAACAAGATCCCACATGACTATGTCTTAATTTATAAATCGAGAACGAAATACAAACTAAGAGTGATTAGTGAATGATGCCAAAAAACTAACAGGACATTTGATTAGAATAAGAGGGAGTATTTATAATTTGATTTTTTCTTTTTACTTCATTGATAATATGATTCACTGTAGAGCCCATATTTCTTAGAGGAAAAGGAAAAAACAGAAAAGAGAATGCTTACAAGTAAATAGTCATTTGTGTATAACTTGCTTATGGTTGTCTCTTTGAATATTCTAGCATCCGATTGTTTTCTAATTGAGACTATTTTTGGTGGAAGCACACTTATCTCGAAACTATTTACTGCAGGAACACTCCAAGAATGCCATCATCTGTCAGGAGTTTTTATGATGGCAAGCTTAGTGTGATGAATTTTGCAGCTGATTCTGCTGGTCATTCTCAGCCTAAGATCAGGCATAGTGGTTCAGATGTTGGTGTTGATCCTTTGGTGATGCAGCGTCAGTCAAGTAAAAGTGGTTATGCAAAGGACCCGTCGTTTGTAGAGGAGTGGGTTACTCACTCTGTTGAAAGCATTCCAAGGGTGGATTCATCAAGTGAGGTCTCCTCCTTGTTCAGCTACTCAGAAGAGGGCACGTGTAGTACACCAAGCACCAAAGATTCTGTAAGCATGGATGACTTTTCCGATTACCTGTTTGGGAGAGGTGGTGTTGCTGGTCACTGAGCTCCAATTGGTTCTGTGAGGCAACTTGATAGGACTTTGAGCTGCCATTTTTTGATTTTTGACGGCACTTTGATTGATATCAATTGTTGGCAGCGATCGTAATGGGTTTCATAACCATTGAAATCTCATGTCAAAGTCCATGGAAATTAAATTCCATCTTTGAGCATGTGTTCCCCCCAAGTATACAATCCATTTCTCGGTTGGCCACGTCAAGAATGGTAATGGAAAAGAAACACGTATTTGAGAGGGAGTTTCATCATCATGATTCATGTACGTTGACATTGGGTTCCTCTTGTGACGCAGACCCATTACCATCACTACCACTGAATGGCTGTACAAACTCAGGAATTGGAACTGCCCGAAATATGAAGTACAGGTTATGCTCTGCGAAGTTGTATATTTTGTAATTCAACAACCCGACATCCAAATGGTAGGACTTATTTACTAGGTTAGTGTTTGGGTAAAATTAAGTTCCATCTTTTGCTCGCTTAAATTAGGCAGAGTAAAGTTAAGTTCAAATGGTTTTATTCAAATTTGAGCTTTTAAGTTAAGTGGGTGGAGAGATGGAGTTTTTTGAAGTCACTGTATAGGATAAAAACCTATTTGTTGTTACAAAATTTTCCTATTGGAGGCTTAGTTATAGTATATTTTTTGACAGAAAGGCCTATTTGTGTATCAAATGTAACTTCATATATGCTTCTTGATGTAATTTTTTATATACTCCCCAATTCTAATCTTACTTTTGCACATTCACATTTTACTTGCAAATTTTTTGTTAGCCAGGTATAATAATCTATATATATGCTCTTTTATAAGATACAATCTATTGGCTAAGGTAAAATTAGTACATTAGTACGCTTTACAGTCTGAGCTTTCTCATACAGTTCTTATCTTGAGTTGGAACTTGGAAATCTGTTTTTTTTTTTTTAACAAGATGGTTTCATATCTGTTTACTCCTGAGCTTTGAAGTTGATTTGAGATGTTTCAGGCTGGGCAGACTTTGTAGCAGATGAGAGGAAATATTCAGGGCTTAGTGGACGAGTCATTATCTTATATAAGCTGCTTGATACTTCTGATTAATCTGGCAGCTGGTCTCTTGAGAGACGGTCCTTAAGCCTATGCCCTTAATGCTGATTTTATTATTAATATATAAAAAAAACACTTAAACAACATTATAACTCACTAGCTAGCAGAGCTCTTTTATCAAGACATTTTCCATATTCCAATGCATATTATTAATCTCTCCTCTTGAAAACCACATATGTAATTATTGCATTAATCTTTTAAAAAAAGTTCCATATTATCAATAAATATCATTAACATCTCTTTTAATATTATCAGCAGAAACACCATGGATGCTTTCATGGAAGAATTCGATATTCAGCACAATCGTTTTTAAATTTTGCGATATTTTTGAGAAGGAATAAAAAAGGCTAAAATTTGGTTCTTGATTTTTTTGAAATTAGACCTAATGCCAACTTATAATAAACCTAATATCCACTTATATCATATCTAATATCGATCTACAATAAACATAATCCCAACTTATATAAGAATAAATGTTAATTTACATCAGACCTAATGCCAATTTACATGAAAACAAAAACACTAGAACGAATCAAAGGTATTATGAACATCTAATTTACTTAAGACCCTTCATCTGTTTTCATTTTCACATTGCATAGTTTTGTCTTCTTGCGTTTTGGTTTAAGGCTTGAATCTTCATCATCAACACTCCTTTCCTTATGAGATGAGATTTTTCAAATTCTCCATGACAAAGCCTAAAGTTTGTTCATCATCATCATCATCATCATCCATGACTGGAATTGACAAAGATTACATATTAAATGCAATAAAATAACAAATTGAAAATTTATATCAAAACACGAAAAAAAACCCAAATGCAAAACCTAAAAACATAAATTTGCTTGACAATTTTAAATACCTGATTTAAGTGATGAAATTGAACAAGCTTTTTGATGAAAGAGAAAAACTAAAAAATGGAAGAAACTAAGCAAGATTAATGAAGTTTTTTTCATTAATTGGAACATGATAAAACCCACTTTTGGGTGATGAAGCTTTTTTCATAAATTGGGTCATGATAAAACCCACTTCATAAATTGGGTCATGAAAAACAAGAAAATGGTAGAATGACAAAAATAGTGAACTGAGCTTGAAAAGATGAAAACCAGATGAAAAGGGTTTTGAGTATGAAGAGAAAGAAAGATTCAGTGAAAATTCAAATGGTGTTTTTGTTTAATGATGAGCAGTTTACCACATTAATTGGCGCAGGTAACAATAAGACAGACAAATGATGAGTACAGATTCCAATTAAGTAAATGCATTTAATTAATTAAACAAAAATCAGTAAATTATAATTTTGATTTATTTATTTTTTTTGGGTCGACCCATCTAAAGGCAGTCTCTTAATGAGATTGTCTTTACACAGATTGTCCTTTTTGTTCAACATTTGAATTAGTACAATTTCCGAGGGCTTATTGGGTATTGACACATTTGTAATAAGAATTTATGCCTCAAAGTAAGTGTACTAACAATAGAAAATCATAGCACACTTCACAAAAGTAATTGACCAACACTCCACAAAATAAGATCGTTATATTGCGTAACGACTGCTTTAAGTTGGCAGTGGCACCATGGGGTAGTTTATGGCCCTTATTCATAATGTTTTGATTGAAGGGAGGGCCTTGTAACTTGTAAGAGTAGCCACCTTTTAAGTTTTGTCTTGTCAATCTTCGTCTTTTTTAATTAATACTGTAATTTAATAGGAAAATCTTTTGACTAACACAATTATCATGATTTTTGTAATTCAATTATCTTTATCTTTTTTTTTATATAATTCATTCTAATGTATTTTCATTTGTAAATGAAATAATTAATATTATGAAAATAAAAATTTATGATCAAATTTTAATTACCATATTTACTATACAAATCCTTATTATTAGTGACATTTACTATCATTTAGTATTAAACAACCAAACAAATAGTTATTGTCCTATAATCTATGATCTTAAATATAACTAAAACAAATCACGCCTATCTCATATTCCTTTAAAATTGTCTATGTCACCTTCTCGTAAGAAATTTTTCCTTCAAAATGTTATGATAAAGTCATTGCAACTAATTACAATACTTTGTACCTTCTAAGTTCTCAAGTATTCCACAATTTTTCCTTCATATTGGCTTATTCTTTGACTTTTTAAATGTTTTATTTAAGGCATTTGAAAAGTATAAATATTATTGCCTTCATTATTTTCATTTTTTTTTTTTTGCAATTTCACAAAGCCAATATTTCATATCTTATGAGAGACACACAAACTTTACTTTTAAAAGACAACTTAATCTGAATTTGTTCTTAATTCGACTCAATTAGAGAAAGAAATCCAATTTAAATTCGAGGAAAAAGAATCTGACTATAAGCCTTCTTTAACTCTGATTTGGTCCTAATATTTAAGTTTTTTGTTTATTTTAAACAAATTTGTATAGTTTAAGACTGATACTGACATTTTTTATTATATGTTAGGCTAAGAGAAATGAAAGACTCGATGAGAATCGAATTCATGATCTTGTCTAAAAAAAGTAACACTCACTCCAACTTAGTTCAGATTCGATCCTCTTGATATAGAAATATTAATATGCTTATTTGAGCTATTCTTTCTATGTTCATCATTCATAATAGAGTTATTAGACTCATTATAACATTATCTTTTTTATTTTATAGTTAGGCTTTGGCATAGTTAAAAAGTTGATGTGCCTTCAAATTTGTTAAGTCTATATATGTATATTTGGCAATGGCAAGGTTGATCGATCGTGACAAATAAGATCATGATGGTCTTAATAGAAAATCGAGTTTGTCGATTAAGCTTTTGAAAGCATCAACAAGTTCCAATTAAGACATAAATTAAGTTTATCTTGTTAGATTATATAACATATCTTAGAGCCTCAACGATAAGTTTAAGCTAGCGTGACAAGAGGTTACAGGTTCGAATCTCAACCACCCCTCATTTAAAGTGGAATATTCAGCGCATGTGCGCATCCACACTTTTAGCCTAATGGGCTCTCGTGAGAAGGAGTGTGTTAGATTATATAACATATCTTAGAACCTCAATCATATTTAAGTTTTTGATTGAATTGGTTCCTTGACATATCTAGCACATAAATAAAATTCTGATCAATGATTATTTATAGTTACATTATGTATAATCATAATAGCAAGATATATTATATGTAATAACTAATAAGTACACACATTTATGTATATTAAGTGGGTAATTTGAAATAGATAAGATTAATTATAAAAAAAAAGCACAAAATAAGAGCAAAATCAACTAATTTCCAAATGTAAGCGCCTCTAGCACCAGAGCTCAGGTTTGATAACTGCAAACAGAGACAAATTGATAAAAAAAGTCAACCAAAGTATGACACTTACATGCTCACGCAAGCGTATACATAGTCTGAATTCCTTTTGCGTCCCAAAAACATTTTTTCATAGTTCAATTAGACTTGCTAATGAAAATTCATTATAAAAAGATACGTACAAAAGACAATTTTCATAATCTTCCTCTATATTTAACATAATAATAATAATACCATACCTTTTCCTATTGGTGCTGTCTCCAACGCCATAAATTATATCATTTAAATTACTCCCATTAAATATTATAAGAAGAGTGTTTGATTTAGGAAAAAGTATTTTCTTATAAAAATAATTTTGTATTTTTCATTGTTTGTTTTGATAAGAGCTATAAAATAGAAAACTTAAGAGCAAAAATGTTTGCCATCCTTTTCAAAATATTATTCTCCCAAATAAAAAAAAAAAATCATTCTTCTTCCATCCTTAGCATCTTCATTTTCCCTTAAAAAAAAAAATAATAATAATCATTTCTCTATTTAATTGCTCGTTGGAATTCAGATAGGATTGGTCAATCAGTCTTTACGTACCCGTTTCCTCAACGTCTTGTAACTTTCGTTGCTCTTGATTTAATGTCAAAACCAAAGGACCTCTAGATAACCAAAATAATGTGAAAACCAAGTGGAACTTATATTTTTAGATTAAGGGTTGAGAGTTATCAAGCCAAAATCACCAAAAATAGAAAGTGAGAAAGTTGATTACATAAGATCATTACTTGTAAGAAGCTAGAAAAAGCTTAAAATAGATAAGTTAAACAAGAAGCCTTTTTTTCTCCCAACCATCCCTCCCAATTCCCATAGATGCTTCTTACAATCTAGTCTAATCCATTGCTTTCTCTACAATCCCCTAACCCAGCAAATATTCTCTCTTTTTGCCATATTTTTCTTGTACAATCCCAAGTTCGAACGTCACGCACCATGGATCGAGCCATGGCTATATGGTTATGCACATTCTTCGTGCTAGTGGCTACGATCAATGGTGCTGCTAACAATCTAGGTGTAAACTGGGGTAACATTGCGTCTAATCCATTACCACCAGGAAAAGTTGTTGAAATGTTGAAAGACAATGGCATAAAGAAGGTGAAGCTTTTCGATGCCGATAGCTATACTTTAAAACACTTAGCTGGGACTGGGATTGAAGTTATGGTTGCCATCCCTAATGACATGCTTGAACGGATGAACGACTATGATAATGCAGAAGATTGGGTCAAGAAGAACGTTTCCAAGCATCTTCGTGATGGAGGAGTTGATATAAGGTACGTATAGTACGCATGTCTAAGCGTAAAAGGTATAAAAAATTGATATTATGAAATCAGGCATCGAGACAAATTTAATAAGATCTAATTTGGTTATGTTTTCCATTATACATTAGTGACCATTTGAGATCAAACTTTGTCGGTGAGACGTTAACATGCAGAACCGAACTGATTTCAGGTATGTGGCGGTAGGGAATGAGCCATTCTTAGAGAGTTACAACAATAGTTTCATGGAAACAACATTCCCAGCCTTAAAGAACATAGTGAAGGCTCTTGAAGCTGCTGGTCATGGAGATATCAAAACCTCGATTCCCCTCAATGCAGACGTGTACGAGTCATCCTCAACCTCGCCCTCGAATGGAGATTTTCGAGGTGATGTCAAGGATCTCATGCTAGACATCGTAGGCTTTCTCAAAGATAAGGGTGCACCATTTATCGTAAACATCTATCCTTTCCTTAGTCTCTACCAAAACGAGAATTTCCCAGAAGATTTCGCGTTCTTTGATGGAGGTGGAAAAAGTATAACCGACAACAGCAAAACTTATAACAATGTGTTTGATGCTAACTTTGATACTCTTGTTTGGGCCTTAAAGAAGAATGGTTATGGAGATATGAAAATTATAGTTGGTGAGATTGGATGGCCTACTGATGGACATATCAAAGCTAATCCTAAGATTGCCAAAAAATTCTATGATGGTTTGATGAAAAAGTTGAGTTCTAACAAGGGCACCCCTATGCGGCCCGGTGCAATGGAGGTATTGTTCTAAAACTATCCTTCTTGAGCGTTCTATTCGATAATTTAGTAAGATTTTGTGAAACGTACTTGTTTCAGGTTTACCTCTTCGGCCTGCTTGACGAGAACATGAAGAGCATAGCCCCCGGAAACTTCGAGAGACATTGGGGGATCTTTCGCTATGATGGACAACCCAAGTTTGCGATCGACTTTACGGGCAAAACCACCGACAAGATGCCAATAGGGGCTCAAGGGGTCAAGTACTTAGAACAAAAATGGTGCATCTTCAACCCGAATGCAAATAACCAGGATAAGATAGCAAGCTCCCTAGACTACGCGTGCTCAAGGTCAGATTGCACGCCGCTAGGCTATGGCTCCTCGTGCAATGACCTTGATCTTAATGGTAACATCTCATACGCGTTCAACATATTCTATCAGATGAATTATCAGAGTGTCGAAGCTTGCCAGTTCGATGGGCTTGGTATAATCACCTCCAGCAATGCTTCCAAAAACGACTGTCTATTCCCGATAGAGGTTGACAGTGCAGCAATTAGGGTTCGCATGGCTCCAACAGGAACTATTCTTTTCGGAATTATACTTTTGTTGTTTGTATTATTGTAAGGCGCTTCTATGTAGTCATGACTCATGGCAATTAACACTTACTAGATTTTCTCATGCAATTTAATCAAAAATCACGACCGTTTACACATCATTGTAGTAGAATACGTCATCTTTAGCCAGCTAGGAACATCTGACTCTTATTTATAAGAGAAAATATTCATGACTAGCTAAAGCTACTGTCTACGGGACTATCTGGAAGAGGGAAATGCATTTGTGTTGCGCCAAGTTCATGATATGTACATCATAACGTTATAATAGGTGATGGGTAGTGGACTTCAGGCAGTTACCTTGCAGCTTCCTGGTGAACATCAGGTATTTCGTCATAAAAAATAAAAACTTCCAACTTACGGATTTGCTTACTCCAGCTATAATTACGAGGATGGGGTTAGGGCCTTAATAAACTCAGCCAAGGACCTGTACAAGAAAGCAATGGAGAAAGGTCAGAGCATTTGAACGTAATATTCTATCCACACACTATCATCTCCGCAACCCTTTCCTTGATCACCATGAGTTCAAAAAAATAGGATGGTTGTACTTCATTAACGGATGAAACTCGTATGATCCACACATGATGATAGTCGACATTTATTTTCATTGGGAAATGCAACTCTCACCATTAAGCTCACTATTAATCAGTTTACACTATTTAAGCAAAAGAGAGCAATTTCCAGGTAATAAGACTCAACATTATCGACATGAACATACATAGACGAAGAATTTTACCACGAATGCAAAATAAAGTTTGCACAGTCATCACTTATATGAAGATTGAGTGTTAAATTCCTTCTCCAGCTGTTCTCTAGATTCAGTTTTTGCTGCCAGTACAACATCTTCAAGAAATCCTCTCTGCGGGAATTCTTCGGGAACAAGACTTCTATAAATCTCAAACTGTTCATCAGCTTCCTTCCTTTTATCCAGTAAACTGTAAATTATTCCCTGAAAAATGACGTGATTAATTCATCAAGCCCAGCAAATATCTAAAAGAGACGCGATCATGGGGCAAGATCCAAAGTGTCAAGCCCAGAAAATATCTCGCCTAGAGAATCTAATAGTAACACAACACAGAGGACAAGTTGGAATGCATTAGTTATAGTGCACACTAGCATAATTTGTGTTTCTAAGTCCATATTCAGAACATTTTTAAATGTGTGGCCAATCCCAATCCTCAAAAGTTAAGTTTTGTAAAAGACACAGGATTAGTCTTATAAACCCTAATCAATCCTCCCTCCACCCCAACCCACACACATACACAAGCATGCACGTTACATGAACAAAGCATGATCAAGTTGAATGCAATGTTAGGACAAGTACGTAGTTATTTTACAGGTATTTAGGAGAAATATTTTTAGAGATATATAGTACAATGTTGATTTTCATTCTTGACAGGAAAATGGTGGGAAGATACATAATAGTCTTTGAAAGCAAGGTGAAATTAATAGATTAAAGGTAACTACCATGAAAAATTCAATATGATTGCGAAAACTGACCTGGCACAAGTAAGGCCGAAAATCTCGAGGATTCTCCTTGATTAGGTCACCGTATTTATTCAAAGCTTCATCAAAGTTCCCCTGCAGTATGTACAACTACGTAAGAGATCAAACCTTGGTAATTGAGACATTAACCACAGCTCTGCAGTTCATACTAGCCCAAAGACGCTATATTCTTAAGCATTTTTCAAAAGAATAGACGCATTACAGTGTCAATTCTAAGGAGGAGAAAATCCAGAGTTCTTGTGTTATCTGCACGGGTATTTATATAGCAAAGCCTTGCTAAAGGTCATGACATCTTCAAATCAAATCGGAAGTCATAACCTTTATGCTCTCATAAGTCACAACCACTTCATGTTTTATCCAAACTCCAAAGAAGTCTCTTGTTTAGTGCACCCTTCCAAGAGAAGTTGTTGAAGAAGAGTTGATGTTTTCCGATTCTTTTTGGAACCAAGAAAATTGCATGCAAATGCATACTTTAAAACCGACATTCACCATAGTGTATCGTTATGAACAATCTTCCTCTAGCAAGAGTATTGATATGATACTCGAAACATTCACTCTTAGTTCCATCAGTACCCAAGTACAAACCTGAACTCTCCCCTCTCTGAACCTCAACAATTCCCCCAGCTTGTGATCAAACAATATTTAACACAACTACACAAGACTTTACATTTGCGGTCTCTCCTGAAACAGAAATACTATCCTCTAAAACTTGTTTTGTTTTCTCACAATTCCAACAGCATAAAATTGCCCCAATGCCAATAAAGTGGCTCCTGCTAAATGGGTTATGGAATGTCAAAGTGATGCAGCCTTACCGTCGTAATTACAAAGAGAGTTAGAGACTACTTTTAATTGACTCTAAAATCCTGATTGCAAACACCATCTATTGCTTCACTTGCTAGCATCTCCAGATCCGCATTTTACTAACTTGGGTACTCTGAAAGAGACAGACTGAGGTGACAAAGGCAGTCAAGGATCTATGTAAAAATAACGTACTTTCCCTCCTAACATCAATCATAGATCTTGAAAATTTAAAATGGGTATACACTACGAAAAGTAGAAAAACAGCATATTTCTTATAACCTTATTTTGTTAGACTCTTGCATGAACCCCAGCCTATCATGTTAGGGTGTTTTTATCACTTCCACTTATTTTTCATGCAATTGTGCTCCTGACATACTAAGTTTTATACATGCATTGTTTTGTTACCAATATTGTTGCTTCTAATATGTACAATAACTCTATTTGTTGGTCCTTTTTCTATTGGACTTTTACCTTGCAATGTATTTGAATCCAAGATGCAAATGGGCACAACCAAAATTCAACGATGAATTCATTGATATAGATGACTTTAATGAAATCTCAAATTTGACATTCAGGACACAACCTTTGAGAAGATAAAATATGTAATTTGATGTAATCTTGGCTAGGTGTGTTAGGCACTTAAGAGTTAGTACCCCAAAGTTCCCAGGTTAAAGATATTTTTACTACTCTCAAGAGACATAACAATCACACTAAACATGGCAAGAGTATAGCCCAAGACTGAGAGAGTGAGAGTGTTTGAACAAGCTCTTTCTTAGAAATCGTTAGAGTTGGCTATAGTCCAAAAGCTTCACTTTTTGTCTGAGAATTTCAGGAAACTTAGAGGAATCTAAACTTGAGAATATACTTCCTCCATGAGAATTTATGATGTATTCTTAAAATTGATATTGCAGTAAAATAACCACCCATTGGTGGTTGAATAATTAAGCTCCAATTGGTTATTTCGAAGCAAATAATTTCCCATAGCAATGATATACGTACAAGACTATTTGGAGACTTAACTGACAAGAGAATGTGCAGAATGGATGAAGAAAAAACCGCCTATAGAAAAAACCGACTATTTGTTTAACCAGCAGCCGACAAGTCGTAGCTCAAGATCAGAGAGTCATCAATATCACTGTGCCCATTTTGCTTATCTTGTGCGTGAACCAACGAGTCGTTGATTTAACCCGTGGGTTGTCAGATAATATGTCTCCCTTATACAAATTTGACCAAATTTTGTCCAACTCAGCCTCGGGCCTATAGGATTTGTTGGTTGCACTACGGACCTTTTATTAGACTTTAAAAACTCTAACTTTGGTCCCAACTAATGTCTTGTATCACGTCACATTGGCTTCCTTATTATTGGACATTGGTTGGAATTATAAATCAATACTCCACAATTACAACATTTCCCAAGAACAGTGCTTGAAACACTAGCAGCTATCAGAAACAATAAATCAATCCGTTCGTCTACAAGATAATCAACAAGATGTTATGTACTACTGCTGAAGTCGACAGCAGCATTGTGATGCTGACAGGGTTAAGTGCCTCTTTCCACGTTAATTAGGACGGGTTCTATTAATCTTGAAGCCACACAGTGGCCTAGGCCCTATTAAATATTTTCTAAATGTTCTATAGATAACCACCTTTGACCTCACCTCCCCACCTACATCCAAAACAAATGAACAGGAACAGAGAATAAAGATTACTTTAAGATCACTTAATTATTTAGTTAAGTAATTATTTAAAGGTCGCCTAGTTGATGGTTAGTGATCAATGCAAGAGCTCTTAATAATTTTCCAGGGGATTATTTGCAACTTTTAAAAACTTTACAGCATCCAAAAATCACACATCGAAATATGTGTGCCATCTTGACATATTACAGGGAGAGCCGGAGAGGAACACGAACAATAAAGCACATCAGTGACTAATAGAGATGTTAAAATGACAACAGTGGTTTCATTAGTCATAATCTAACATTCTGATATAATTGAAACTTACTTGGGTTTCCACTGATATTAAGAATGATCTCATTTTTTGGAGCAGATACATCAAGAAAAAAGGTAAGCACGCCACAAAGCACAAAAGACAAAACAAAGTGAGGAAGAAATGCAGAAGAAAAAGGGTAATTTAAGTATCACCTTCACAAGATGCATTTGAGCAATCAAAATCTTGATGTTTCTCTCCTCAGTTACTCTTTTTTCATGGATAGCAAGTTCAAGAGCTTGGTTCAACATATCAAAAACTGCGGCTCCTTCATTATTCTTGTGCATCACCATAGCCAAACCCTAAAAGGTAGAAGAGATAAGATAAGAATGACGGAAAAAGTTTAGCTGATAACATAGTTACTCATGGTTACAATCATCCTCTAAGTCATGTTCTTCTCAGTTTAAAGCAATTAAAAGTTGAACATGAGTTCAAGCCTCTCAAAACATAGCAATCTTTTTTCCGATTCGAGGATAGGCTAGAGAATCCCAATAAACGGAGAGAGGAATAGTCCTTTAGTTAGGTGGTATTAGAATTTAGAAAATGGGTGTGGGCGACCTGCAATCTAAACAAAGCAACCCAAACAAGGAAGAGAAAAGGTAACCCACATACAAAGTACCAACCAAAGGAGGTTCGCTACTAAAACCAATTGGTAGTAGTAGGAGGTACTTCAAGTACATAAAGTGATGACTAATGTATACTCTTCTCTTTCTCCGATGGGTCACATGTAGATAACGAATGGGCACTTACTTCAACCAGTGGTGAAAATCAAACTCTTTCGAAATAGTGAAAGGAAAGCTTTCAACTAATAGGGTAACCCATGATTCTTCAAACAAAACAATTTTTAAAAACAACTAAAATGAAATCTTTACCGAATGAAAGAAATTTGAGCTTTTGAAGCCAATCAATTTCAAACAGTACACTCGCATAATCAAGAATATTCATTTTCCAACCTTTAAAAAACAAACTATTGTGCATAATCATCCTGACATTCATGCATAACACAATCTTTTAACATAAATTTCAAAGCAGAATCAAACTTTCAACTTAACAACCACTGAACTACTTATGCAGCTTATTTCCTGATTCCCCATATTCCAGAAGTTTTCAACAACATATAACCAGACATCTTTTCAAGTTCTCTTGTCTCAGTAGGCCTCATACATAGCTGAAGTTAAATAAAAAAAAATTAATCAATTAAAACAAACACAATCTACCATCAACAATCCAGCCAATGTTACCAAAATTACTAATCCCCTACAAAATTCCAAGAAAACAAGACAATTTGCAGGCCATTATCTTGAACAAATTTCAAATATCCAACTTCCCAAAAAGCAATTGATATAAAAGGGAAACCAAAAAGAATAACATAAACAAAATCTTACATGCAAAGCTCTAAGCAAAAGAGGCCTCTTGTTAAGAATTTCATGAAACAACTTCTTAGCTTTACTCAAATTCCCCAACATTTCATAACAAAGAGCTTGCAAAAGCCTCCACTCAACCTCTTGTGGCTCAATATCAATCAATCTCTCAACATAGTTAACAGCCTCTTTAGTCTTTCCTAACCTCATCTTCACAGTGACTAGAACCTTTAAGGCTTCCACATTTCTGGGTTCTTGTTCCACTAACTTCACATACATCTCCTCATCCTCAACATTCTCTTTCTGGGTTTGTTTCTCCTCCAAATTTACACCATTTTCAACTGGCACTGCCCTAACTGGTCTACAACTAAGTGAACCCACCAAAATTAAGGAACCAATAAGAAGTTTTACAGCATTTTTAGTCAAAAAAGGGGGGATTATTTTGTGGGCAGAGAGTAAATGAGTAATTAAAGTTGTGGGAGTTGAAGATTGAGAGATTTTAACAGGATTACATGCAGTGATAGATTGAAATTTGGGGAATGATATACAGGGCTGATTTGTTGATATTAGGACTTTATAATTTGGGGTTTTGGAGAAGTAAATGTGGGTTTGTGAATGAAGAGAGAAGGAGTTGGTTGACAAGAAGACCATCTTGAGAAAGTACTAGATGAACATCAACAAATCAACAATGGAGAATGAAGATGTAACCATGGAAAATTGGAAAGTGCAACTTCAACCCTATTTGAGAAAGACAATTGGCACTCTATATTTTGCTTTAGAGCAAGTTCATGGGTCCAATCTAACACATAGATTTTGATCTTGAATTTTTCCCCTTTGATTTAGATACACGGGGTTAGTAGGTTTTAAAGCCTAGAAAATAGGACTAGCTTTTTAATCTAATAATAATTATTGGGTGTTTTTTTCGTTCATAAAAATCGTTATATTTTATTAACGGATTTTTCATAATATATCACTGAATTTCTTCGAAATTCCCCATATACCATACGAAATGTTTTAATTCACTATATACATTGAGTTTTCATACGTTAGCACATAATACCATTAATGACAACTGCCGTCAGTGTGTCATTTGTGGTAAATTATCAGTATGCCCTTACACATTCAACTGGCGCCATTGTTAGAGTTGACTTTCCTAAATACAACGTATGTCTTCCAAAAATTGACCCCCCGTATTTCTTCTTCAAAAAATTGCACCATTGTTACACAAATTATTGTTAACGTCGCTTTGATATTTTCTTTCGTGATAATTATTTAACAGTTTCTTAGCAACTTCCTCTACTCTTCTATGCTTCTCCATTATCTCAACTTTTAATTCTTGTTCGTAACCTTGATCAATTTTGTATTCTTTGTCGGCGGAAATCACGGTATCAACTGGACAAAATCTTACTGACCGTCTCTCGAACCTTCCGGCGGACGACAACGTTTTACTGAGGCATGAACGGGAGTAGGAAGATGTTGTTGATGGTGTTGACGTGCAGAATTTCTGACTGTTGGATGAGGTTATTGATGATGAGATCTTCGATTTTTAGGATGCGTTTGAGTTGAATTACGAGTTGAGAAAACTCGCGAGTTTTCCACCTGGTGAAATCGGTTGTTTCACTTTTTTTAAACCGCCGTACAGCTTCAACGCTCTTTTTTTAAGATCTCCTTCTTTGTTCTTCTTAGCTGGAATTTCATCGGAGTAATAATAATAATAATAATAATAATAATAATAATTATTATTATTATTATTATTATTATTATTATTATTATTATTAGTATTATTATTATTATTCCTTTGAAATAATTCCTGCTGATTTATTGACGATTTTATAGGTTTTAATGTGAAGCTCTTGGATTTCGATTTTGAAGATCCGTAAAAGGAATTAGTATCTGAAGAAGAAAATCCACCGATTCCAGAGCTAGAATCAGAGGAGCTAGAAGAAGAAGATGAATTAAACTTAACAGTTGAATAATTCATAGCAACCATTGAATTTCTTCGAAGCTTAAGAAAATGGTATTTGACGAAAAAAAAGTTATGGTATATGGTGAATTATTAATTTACCACAAACGGCACACTGACGGCAATTGTCATTAATGGTATTCTATGCTAACGTACGAAAACTCAATGGTATACGGTGAATTAAAACATTTCGTGTGGCATATGGTGAATTTCGAAAAAACTCGGTGATATATCATGAAATATCCATTTTATTAATAATACTATTTATCTTTAATTTTATTTTGGTAATTATAACTCATGTTCAGCCGTTTAGGTAAAAAAAATTGACACGTATATAAAAAATAGTATAGTCATATAAGATCTGGTTTTATTCGTTTTAAAATCTAATTTTTTTTAATATATTATTTTATTATTCTTTGTTTATTGAAAATAAAGATATTTAATATCAAATTACGTGTAAAAAGAAATATAGCAAGTATTGGGTAACGAAAAATGTATTATGTTGTCTAGTTTAATTAGCATTAAAGAGAAAATGAATTGTTTTTAAGAAAATATATATACATAGTAATAAATAAATAAATAAATAAAGAGAAAAATTATATTATGTGGATAATCCAATAGAAAATATGTATAATTAATCTGGTTTTTAAGGAAAAATAAGTGAATTGTGTGGATAACCCAATATAGATTAAAAGAAATTTATGAGTCCATTTACAAATTATTAAAATTAAGCAGAAGAAGTAAAATAACCGAATAAGGCAAAGAGAGAGATGGAAGGAGTACAAATTGGAAATAGAAGGATATATAAATGATCTAATTAGTTTTATTATTGGTTCTTCTAAGTTGTTGCGTAGTTTTGATGAATTTTTACTTTGATATTAAAGTTATAATGATTAAAGTTAGCCTATATATTTTTCCTTTCATATTAATTCAATCTTAGATATCTCTATTTGTGCATAATTCAATCAAATTCACATTAATTGTTCAATTTGGATTTTACACTCTATTTAATGCACTAATTTAATCCTTAATATCTCTAATTACGCTAATTAAAAAATATCAAAAATTGATATTAATAAAATTTATATTGAGATGAATCAAACAAGATCACTTGACTATATTTTGAAATTGAGATTAAGAATAATATACAAATTAAGAGTGATTGATAAATAATGTCAAAAAAACCAAATGCATGATTCAAGATTGTTACAAATATATGACAATATAATATATATCCTAAATACAAATATTACAACTAATAGTAATTATTCTCCAACTAAAATACAATTCGATGGTCTTATAGAAAAAATTCAGGTAAATTATCAATGGTACCTCTAAGTTTTTGCATTTTATCAATGGTATCCTTAAATTTTTTCAATTATCAATGATATCCTCGTGTTATTGAGCGTTTTACAACCGTAACCTTTTCTAATTATTTTCGTCCAAAACAGTCAAAAATCTTTAACTTTTTTTTCCTTTATTTTTCAATTTAAAACATTAAGGTAAACAAAAAAGGTTAACAATTTTGGATGATTTTAGAGGGAAAAAATTAGAAAAGGTTACGATTGTAATATGCTGAATACCATCGAAAAATTTAGAGGTACAATGTTCGGTGAATCAATCGGCAAATCAATCGGCACCTTTTTTCGTTCTCCTGTCCCTCGTCCGCGACTTGTTCGCAGCCCCTGACCATCTCAAACAAACCCTAACTTTTATAGTCCAATCCATCTTCTCTAGCTTACTTCTCCACATTCATGGCGTTCGCTACTCGTATTTTTTCTAAATCCAAGCAGGTATATCTCTCTCATTTCTCTTTTTGATTCTAATTTCTCCGCTTTTGTGTACATCGTCTTGATTTTTATTTATTTCTGATTGTTTCTCGATTTCGATTTGAATTTCATCTTTTGGTCGTTGACTCACAAGAATTTTTTCGATTTAGGTTTCTAATATTTGTGAACTTTACATTTTCAAATCGATGTGTTGAGGATGGTTCTTAGTTTCATGGTTACTCGATTGAGTTTATTGATTCAATCAGTAGATTGATTTACTAAAGTTATCTTCTTAATCCAATGTGATTGGTTCTTCACCGTGGCAATGTTTTTTGAAAGTTTTTTGTTCGATTATACAGCTCACATAATGAAATGAACTCCATGTTTGATGTCGGGGATTATATATGAACTGGTGATTTGAAGTTTATTGTGTTACTTTCTAATATTTATGAAAAGGGTCAATAAAACATTGGTCTTGAATATACTGTGTTTATTTGTTTGGTCATTTGCATTTGTTTTAGTGCATATTGTGTACAATGTTGGTTTTATGGAGTACTTTTTTCTATTCATCGCTCTAATTTTTGGGGTATTGTTTTGGTTTTAAGCAGAATGGTGTTATCGACGATGAGAAAATTTAGGTTAATAAGAGATTGTTTAACCAGCAAGTTATTATGATCACTGTCCTATTATAGTTTCGCCAACAGTTTGTGTTTTCACGATTGGGCTGTTATTAATAACCAAATGGTAGTCAAAACACATCCCTTGAAGTTGAACCGTAAATGACTATACTATGTGTCCTAACATTCGAGGAAGGAAAGTGAGGGGAAAGGAGGGTAGAGATGACAAAGGAAGAGTGATGTGTTCTTATTCAAATAACTTTGCATTATTGGGGACATGGGAGATTTGTTTTGCAAAATGTGAAGGTAATCGTCCTTCCAATTCCTCTTTTCCGTATTCGTCCCTCCCCAAATTCTATCTAAATGAGGATGCCTCATCCTCCCATTCTTCATCTCATCCTTTCCTCCGTTTGCGTCTATTCCCCGGTCCCTAATAATTTTTTTACTATTCAGTTGCTTGATAGTGATTTAAATCAATCTGTTACTATCTATGGGTTTTTTCATACTCTATGGGGGGAGTTACTTGTTTGTTTGACTTTTTTTCGGAGTGTTGTATACTTAGAATCCCTTGTTTGCTTATGGAATAAAATTTTCTTTTATTTTTGACAGCTGTATACTGTTCAGAACATTTTACCAAAGGACCATGTGACTCCTGTTCGTTACTTTGCCGAAAAACCAGCTCCCACGGGGCTCAAGGGAGATGGTCAGTCTTTTTTTTTTTGTAAATGTACTAACGGATATTTTTTTTTATCAAGTTTGGTGTATTGTGAAGTCTGAAATGAAGTCTGAAAATGTATATTTACATGTCTTATCCTTTATGATATTTTGATGCACGCTTAAAAGAGATGCTGAAAGGAATATTTTTGGAGGTTAAGAAGAAGTTTGAGACAGCTCTTAGTGTACTTCGCCAGGAAAAGATCACCATAGACCCAGATGATCCTGCTGCTGTTCAACAATATGCTAAGGTCATGAAGACTGTAAGAGAAAAGTACATTTTTTTACTTTATTACTTCTAAACACAATTCTACATAAAAGTTTTTTTTAATACTATTAACGTTATATTAGCTCTAGGCTAAAAGGTAGTGTAATAAATGCATTAATGGTAATCATAATGCTAGTACTTTGCATCTTCAATATGCATAGTGCAAAAATAAGTTTTGGTCGCGATGGTGATGCGACTTGAGGTGATAAGTTTTTTGTACCACTAAAATTAGCCGAAACTAAGTACTACTTGAAGTAGACTAAAATGTTATTTTGTTACACCTTTACGTTGTAAAATATATATTTGAAAATCTTTACTCGGCTGATACTTTATGACATGGCCTTGTTTTGCTTTATGTTAATGTGATGTAAAGGTTTAGATTTGAGTATTAGGTTGTTTTTGATTCAACCTCTGTTACTTTTATTCTTTTTATTTGGTGTCCACTAAAGACGACATCTTATGGAACTTCCTTCTTTCCAAATATCGCATGCATTGAGGAGTTGGATAAATGGGATTGGAAGCAATGAGCCAATGGGATCTTGACTCTTGAGTTTGATTGTTTGAGGTTTATGATGTCATAGGTTCAAATGGAGGTTTTTGTCTCGATTTTCAACTAAGAGACTGTGCTGCATAAGAGAATCTTGTATCTGGTGCTTTTTTTTAGGGTTTTAAGAAAGGAAAATGGAATAAGAACCCTTATTTTTCCGTAGTGAGTGTTTGGTTGATTGTGTTATCATTCCCTTTACCCACTTTTGATTCTCAAAGTCTCTAAATCCCTTCACATCAAGTCCCAAGGCATTGACCCCCTTCTCCACCACGTTAGAACCCTCTAATGTCATTTATTGACTCAACCATAGACCATAAGTCCTCGACTATTGCCACCACCAACTCTTATTTTTAGACTTCCTTTAATATTACCATCACTACTTTGCTACCCAATATCATTATTGCAAGTGGAAGCAATCAAACATCACACTCACTCCAACCCCTACCCCTACCCCAACCCCAGTGGCGGACCCAGGAATTTCAAATTGGAGGGTCAAAATTTCGGATATCGGTTGTGGCGACGGAAAGGCGAGGGCAAAAAATCGTCGCCAAATGGAAAAGCAAATTAGCGACGGGAATATGGTCGCAAATCCGTCGCCAATTGGTCGCTAGAGTAATTTTTATTATTTTTTTTTAAAAGCTCATTTATTTTTTTCAGATTGGGGGGTCCACTGCCCCCCCCTTGCCCCTAGCTGGGTCCGCCCCTGCCCAACCCCAACCCCAACCCCAACCCATCGTCTACACAACCAATATTCTGCCACAACAATCACCAATCCCAACATACATTAAGGTAGAAGAAAGAGAGTTGAAATGTAGATATAAAACTATAGCTTAATGGAGGCTAAGTATCGTATAAATTTTATCATTATACGGTCTTGGATCTCCAACCTCTTGAAATCCAAGTATTGGTGGTGGATTTGACCAATTTACATCGATAAATTTTGTAAAACAAGGAAAGCAAGTCGTGTTTCCGATGACTGAATGCAGGGTGAGGATGATTTACAGGTTGATCTCACGGTTGGTGCCAAATTAGGGTAGTTGGTCTTAGTTAAGAGAGGAGAGTTGCAAGATACTTGCATAATGGTTAAAGGACTTGGGTGCATGTATTGTTTTAGTTTTGTCTTTTGTTCAAACCTCCTCTTGAAGTTCCCTTTTTTAATTGCTTTCACCTCTTATTCATTTCTTTATTTCTTTTTTGTAAAAATGAACCAAATGATCCCTTTTGGAGTTGATAATCTTTATTTTAAAGGGAGTTGGATTTTCTATTACCATTGTGTTTCATCTTTTTCATTTTTACTTTTTCTGTTCTTAAGAAAAAAGCTTCACTATAGATTTTTCTTTGCTCTTTTGTCTCATCTCTCATTTTCTCTTGATTGCCATGCTATGTCTGTTTGCTTAATGTTGGATTTCATCTACGTTATGCTGCTGCTTCTGTGTTTCTTTCAGCATAATGTGTAAAGCTTTCATCATGCATTTTCTGAGCCATTTTACAATGCAGGGCTGATCTCTTCTCAGAGTCCCAGAGGATTCAATACACAATTCAAACGCGAACTCAGGGTATTCCTGATGCTCGTACTTATCTTCTTACTTTGAAGGAAATTCGTCTGAAGTATGAACAATATTACTCCTACTCTTTTTCACTAAAAATAGTTGCTTTAGATTTGGTTTGTGCAATCTAGTCTATGGTAAACAACAAAATTTTATTCATTGGAACTAATTCGATTTTTGATAATAATATTGTGCAGGAGAGGTCTTACTGATGAACTTGGTGCAGAGGCCATGATGTTTGAAGCCTTGGATAAAGTTGAAAATGAAATTAAGAAACCTCTAATGAGGAATGATGACAAAGGAGTGAATCGTTTAATGGCAGAGTTCGATAAGATCAACAAGAAGTAAGTTGTACTTTAAAATGTTTTAAAAATTTAAAACTGCAATTGCCTTGACTATTCCTGCCCCCTACCCTAAAAAATTCTTTATAGAAAATTGCTTAGAGTCTAATGAAACTCGACTCTTTTTTTGTTGGTTAGCTCATCTATCGTGGCTGGTCTTTTAATTATAGGGGAGTTTCAATTTCATCTGTTATGCGATGCTTCCTTATGTAAAACCTCTCATGCACAATAAATGACATGCTTAATTTGTACAAGGGTTTGTAAAGAGTATTAAAACCTTTTTGGACAATCTATCATTTCAACATTTAATATTGGGTACAGTCATTTAGGTATTATGTTACAGGAATCTTAGAATCTATTTAGTCTTTGACCTTTTGTTTTGTATCTGTTAACGATATTGAAAAAGGAAATTGCAAAGTCCAGCTTGATATTTTGCACATTTGGATAATGTATTTTTGAACCATTTGTGTGAAGTTGCACATGAATTTGCTATTCAGAGTCCTTTGGAAACAATATGTTTGTCATTTTAAGGGTAAGGTTGCTTAAATTTGACTTTCCAACCCCATAACCCACGTAGTCGCATAGGTGGGAGCCATGTGGCGTTGGGGTAATGCTATGTTTTCTTGTTGATAAAATTTCATGTGTAATTTATCATTTTCTTTTCAAAATAGGCTTGGAATCAATAAAAATGATTTGCCAAAATATGAGGAGAAGCTGGAGCTTAATATTGCAAAGGCACAACTTGAAGAGTTGAAGAAGGAAGCTGTAGAGGCAATGGAAACTCAAGCAAAGAAGTATGTTACTGTCATCTTAATCTATGACTTTGTTCGGGATTCCTTGTTGCTGCTATTTGTTTGCTTATGGCTTCTTCATATTGTTGTGTCTCACTGTTGCTTGTCATTTGCTAGTAGTGAATGTTTAAGAAGTTTGATATCTTCATTAACCATTAAGAGGCTATTCTTTTGGAATCAGTGCAGTTTAGCACATATTACTATTTTAGTATGAATGATTTCAGTTCAGATAGTATTATAATTCTGTACTTACATTCGATTTTTAGTATAATACTTCATTTTTGTACTAACTTTTATTACTAATATTCAGTACTTTTTCGGTATAAATAAGTTGATTTAGAGCAGTAATAAGGCTATTTTGGTTCATATTTATTTCAGTCCGATCAGTTGAGCTCAATTCTGTTCAGTCAAATCTTCAGTGAAAGAGCACAAGTTTTAAGTCTGTACACGTGTTTGTTCCCTATGCAAACACAATCATGAGGAGAGAAAAAAAAGCTTACTGCACCACAGTGTCGCCCTGTGTTTGTCTCCTAGTAACCAAAAACTGGAAACTCCCAATGAATCTTGTTTCGGAAACTTCGTCCCTGACTTGTTCCCTATTCAAACACAATCATGAGGAGAGGAAAAACAAGCTTTCTGCACCATGGTTCTCACCCTGTGTTTGTCACCTAGTTATCAAAAACTGGAAACTTCCCACTGAATCTTGTTTTGGAAACTTCGTCCCTGAAACTCTTACTCAACGTTTCGGAATCTTCATTCCTTAAACTCCAGATTAATTTTCTAATGAAAAATTGTTTCAAGCTACAACTGCTTAAAATATTATACAAAAACCACCCCATCATACAAATACTTTGTTTCTAAAACTCTAAATTAACGCTATATGTTTCAGTTTACGTTCCCCGTACCATATCATTTTTGCTTTCAGGTAACATTGGTTTGTCATCTATTTGCTCTCTTTTTCATCTTTTTTACATATCTTTGATCTTTGATAATGAATCAAAAATTTATATCTTTGTGTCCACATACATTCATATTCATTGCAGACCACTTACAAATATGTTAATGATAGACCTGGAGTATCGAGGGACGTGGATAATAATGCTTAAACGGTTGCATTTTCTGCTAATCTGGCAATTTTTTTGCATCTTCATGAATTTGAACCTTTTGCAAATTTAGTTGGAAAGAGAAATATATGATTTATTTTGGGTATATCATAGTATATGCATTAAATTTCCACTGTTGCCATCTTTGCTAGTTGTACCAACTGTGGTAGAGTATGCTACTTTATTTTCTGTACCATATGAGTTAAAGAACTCGGAGCTATTTTTGATCTATTATGTTTTGCCCCAATTTTCTTGAAATTTGCTTGGTGAGGATATGCCTCATCATTTTCATCTTTTTAGAAGTTCTGATCTTGATGTTTCATGTTGTTTGTACTCCTGATTTCTACTAAACTATAGCTGTATAGCTTTCTTGGAGTTTTATTGTATTTGCTTGATGCCTTTAGTTTAAAATTTTAGGGGACATTCTGGCTCTATTAGAACATCATTTTTTTGTATTTGAGAACTCCATAATTAAACCCTGACTGCCTATGCTCTTTTGAGCTTTTGGTCCAAGTTTCATTGTATCCCTGCTTTTGCACATTGGATTAGGTGTTAGAGGAAAGTGCTTTCTCCTTGCATTTCATTCCATCAGATCACCTACGTTACGTAAAAGTAATGTGTCAGTTTTAAACTGCACTAGGATAACTATTTTTTTAAGACTCACGTGCTCAGAATTTTGACACATGAGAAACACTTTTGGTGTTTTCCAGTCCTGTTGCTTGTCACAGCTTTTGACTAGTGGTATTTTGTTGAGTAAGCAAATTGCTGTGGTAAGCAGTCATACAGATAGCAATTATGTGTGCGGTTTTTGATTAACGTTTTATGGTCCACAAATTTCTTCATAAACACCGATTCATGTAGATGATTGACATGAAAATTTCTGTTTTCAATTAATATTAAAAATGATTGAAGTATAAACCTCTGATGTAAATGGCATTTTTACGAAGTCAAGTTGCCCAGTGCCAGATTAATTGCTATATCTTAATGTACTGCATTGATGAGATATAACTCTGTAAATCTATTGCTACTTCTATTATTTTCGTTGCATTGTAGTTTACTAAGCTTTATCTTGCAAATTCAGGGAGGAATTTAAAGACGAGCAGATGGCTGATGCCAAGTCATTGGACATCCGAAATTTCATCTGAGATTCAACTTTGGACTTTTAACTTTGCTGGAAAAAACTTGTTGGAGAGGGTTGAAGGCTGTAGTTGTTGATCTCATGGAGAGTACTGCTCTCCTTCCCTTGTCACATTTTGTTTTTAAACTAAATTACATCTTGTTTGGTTGAGAAGTGCACCAGACACGAGTCATTTTTTGGGATAGTTCTTGATTGAATTTTTCATGTGTTTATATCTGTTGATCATGCTATCTTTTGAGCATATGAAATAATGAAATTCTGATTATGACAATCTCTGTTGTCTTTTATTCGTTTTGTGGTATTTTCACAAATCAGTGTAGAGTCTAGTGTACAAAAGCAAAAAAGGCATTGGAGTTGGAGTATATATGTAATCTAAACCATATGTTGCGAAGACGGATTTATGGCTGAGAGGATCGTAGCTTTTATGAGCAAAATACGCATACACCGAGTATGACGATGGTGATGCCAGGTGATGATGATAATATAGTTTGGTTGCTTTAATGCACAATAATATATAGCTTTGTGTCCAATTTGGTTGTCCATGGCTAAGGTCATGTTCACTTTTAACTTATTTTTTGAACTTATTACTTATTCTTATTGAAATCAGATAAATCAGACCAGATTAGATAACATTAGATCAGTTCAGACTAGATTAAATCAAGATTTAGATTAGATCAGATTAAATCAGAACTTAATAACTTCAAATTAGATTAGATGAAGAGAACATGACTTTAATATAATGAAACTTCCTTCTATCAAAAAGCCCCAACTCCTTCCCTCAAATTCAAAACTGGTGCTTCTTTCTCTCCCCAAGCTACGTAGGCTGGTTTAGGACTTGGGGCTGTCGAATTCGATATAACATTTATCCGACATAAAATAAGCTGAGTATGGGTTGAACTTTTTCGATGCTTTTATGGGTTGACTCTAACTTGTTTAATTAATTGGGCTTCAATTAAAGCTTTTCAACGAGTTAAATCCTAGTATACTGATCAGACCTAATAACTGTCTAACTTATTTTATGTCACTTGTAAGGCTAAAAATATATAAAAGAAAATCAAATTTTGAGAAGTTAATACTTAATATTAGAAAAATTTGAAAAAAGAAAAAATAATCAATTTGAGAAATTCCTTGCTCTAGGTTGTGTAGTGCTTACATGCAACATTCTAAACTTATGCATAAGCTTTTATTGAATTAGTATTTCAATTGTACTTTATTTTAAATTGATTCTTATTTAAAACAAACATTTCAAGATAAATTTTTTCTTATTTTCATTAATTCTTTGCCTGACAACATTAAGGTTTAATGTAACCTGTTTGCTTCTTATAAGACTAATATTACATAACCTTTAATATAAAAACACCAATCACAATTAAAAAATTTCAACCACTTTTTAAAATCAACTTGTATATACATATACATATTTAACATTCCACCTTTTGAAATAATTATGGTAAAAAAAAGTATTTTATATTATCGAGATTAAAAAAAAGTCATAATCAGATATTGTCTCAATTAAAGAGTAATATTACTATTTCATCTAAGATCTTGCACAAATTCTTATGAGAGACGGTCTTTTTGAGAGACCATCTCTAATTGGGTCTGCTCATTATATGTTTTATAAAATATTATAAGTAGGCATTAAAAATAATGTAAGTAGACATTTAAGATATTGAAATTAGGCATTAAAGATACAGTAAGTAAGCATTTAGGATAATATAAGTAGGCATTAAGAATACAATAAGTAGACATTTGTCTTTAATAGGCTGAGCTTAAGATACGTCTCTCAAAGAGACGGTATCTCAAGAGACTAGCCGGAGATAATAGAGTTTGATACTCCCTCATTAAAAAAAAATCAAAAGGACATGTATTATCTATAAAAAAAAAAATTCAATAAAATCTCAAAGAAGTTGCTATTATTTTTGGGTTACTCACCTTCCAACACAAGGAATTACATGTTCAAATACAAAATAAATCACTTACAACCTCCCCTTAAGACTCACAAGAATTAACAAGATCAATACAATAACCATGACATAAAATCTCCGTAATTTTTAGTTTTACTTTGGATTATGGTGCACCAAGTAGATTTTGTACAAATAAATTAAAAAGAATTAAATAACATTTATGAAATTGGATAATGAATTGTTAATTTAACAGGGGCATCCTCTGCTCTGTTGTTCAACTATTTCCGAAAGAGAACCCGTCTCGGTTATACTTTCAAAGTATCTGTGAAACAAAAATGAAAAGAATTTAGTTTTGTGTAAGGTTGGATATTAATTTCCATTTATCCCAAAATAAAAATGTTCACTTCACGTGTTAGATTGTGATAATTTATCGTATAATTATTTTATGGGCCCACTTGTGACTCGTAAGGAGTGAGGACACACTCGGGGCACCCATGGCCTTGGATCCAAAAACCCACGGGTAATAAGCCTTGACTCACATATACACTAGATGAGGTCCACTCTTTCCCAAAAACACATGGTATTAGGAAGATTACCCACCAAGCATTATGATTTATGTGTAAGTCCACAACCCACTATTTCAGTGATGCGGAATCTTCCTCGCATGTAGAGTATTTTCAACAAAAAATGATGTATGAAGATGGATTAAAGCAAAGTGAGACAAGAAAGCTTGTGTGCAAGTCTGGTGAACAATGTTTGCTACCAAGGGTCAATCAACGACAACCTCTTTGTTATTTCTAAAAAGTGTAAGGTTGCGTATATCTGAACCACTGATAATTCAAGGATATATCATCTCAATACGAAGTGCACACATTTTATAAGCCAATAAGATACAATTTCAAAATCATATGGCAATAGAAAAAGGGCTCTAATAACTTATAAAGCATGTATATCATCTTTTAATTTATCCGTGTGGGACGAACTATCCAAACAAGACTTGAGAGAATAATATGGAGGCAAAAAGCATGGACTTACAATTCTTGGGAACGATCATGAGAGAGTGCAGCTTTAGCAATGTTAAAAAAGGCATCTTCCACATTAACATCTTCCTTTGCAGAAGTCTCATAGTATGGAATTTCAGTACCTAATGGCCCTGATTTTATTGATTCACACCACTCTCTTGCTCTTTTCTCTTTAACCTTATAATTAAGTTCGCACAAATATAAACAACAATAATATGTTATGAGTCAATTATAATAATTAAATCGTAGAAATGTTAATAATTCTCATAAAATTGTCATTTATAATAAATAAGTTATCTATTAAAATGCCCATTTCTGATTCTTATTAAGCCTTTTTATAACCCGTTTCATTTTAATTATAATAGAGCCCATTTTCGGCCAGATTTATTTTCAACCTCGCCCTTACAAAACCCTAGTAAAAACGGGCTGGATAAGGGCTCAAAATGAGAGCCCAACCCATTGAACATCTCTAGTTATGACTAGTAGTTTAGTATTACTATGTCCCTTTTAGATTACTATTTTTCATTGCGCAAACATATCAGTATCAATAACAATTTCAAATAAACATAACAATCATGTAATTGTATACAATTGAATGGTATGCAACTAAAGAAAGAGAAAGCATAATCAAAAAAATGCATATAAATAGTGCATACTCACCACGCGACTTGCTCCAGCATCTTGATCAATCTTATTTCCAATGATCACGAATGGGAACTTGTTTGGGTCTGGAATGTCCGTCTAATTTTTTTCAAAATAACACAAATTCTAATTTGAGACGATTTTTGTTACATAATTTGAAAATATAAAAGTATATGAAATAATTCGAATATATTATATATATACCCATACGTATAAGAATGAAGTACAAGGAAACCAATCTAGTGTTCCTTTGATCCTATATAGTTTCAAATATATATGATGAAGATTAATCAAAAGTTTAAACTATTTGATTCAGTTGATTTCATTAACTATATTAAAAGTTAATGTAACGAAATAGTTATATATTTAAATCTCATTCACTCCTTAATTTAAAGGAAATATTTAGTATCATATATGCAGGGCTGACCCTTAGTTTTAAGAGGCCCAGGGCAAAGATAATAATCATAGGACCCTAGTTATTACTTATAGAAGTGAAAGAGTAGGAGTCTCGTGATTAAATAAATGTATATTAGGGTTTGGGTTAGACTTGTTCTAGTTTTTTTGTGATGGGCCCATGGCGCAAGCGCCTCTTTCCTCCTTATAGAGTCGGCCTTGCATATATAAGGAGGACATGTGTTGCACTTACGCTTTTAGATTCTCGTATGAGGAGACATAATTAACAAAGTATGTATGATCTTAAATTTTTAATTAAGTTGATTTCTTAACGATGGTACCTGTTTAATGAACTCATCTCGCCATGTTTGAAGGGCTTCAAAGGATTTCTGGACATTTACATCATACACTAACACACAACAATCTGCTCCTCTGAAAAATGCAGGTCCTAAACTCTGAAACCTTTCTTGTCCAGCTGTGTCCCAAATCTGTCCAATGTATTAGGACTATTTATAAAATATCAAATCAAAATTTTCCATCAACCCATTTGTTTTTCATGGTTAATTATTTAAAATTAACAAAAATAAATTAAAATAGATGTATTTGTTCTTTTAAAATTGCTAGAAAAATATAACTTTCAGTAGCAAAACTAACCTGGAGGCTAACTAGTTTGCCATCAATTTGCAACTCTCTCGTCACAAAATCTGCTCCAATTGTTGCTTTGTATTGCTGATTGAACTTTTTGTGCACGTATCTTCCATAAATTATGTGAGAATATGATTAGTCAAGCATTACAAATAATAAGGACATGAAAAATTATAAATATTATATACTATATAGTAGTAAATTTTGAGTCGTAAGTTAACAGGGTTTAAAGTTATAATCCAAAAAAATTAGGTGATTAAGATTCGAATCCCCCCTTATCATGTTTAAAAACACAATATTTTGATATAAAACGACCCAAATATTTTCAAGAGGCCGAACCCTCAAGAAGATAAAAAATCCGTCATTATATGCATTTTAATATTACATAAGAAATTTACCTAAAACAATCCAAATTTTTATTGATTTTCCTACAATAATAATTCGAACTTTTGATTAACCATAAATAATTCCAATATTAGGATCATTTACCCAAGAACATGTTGTCCAAATGGTGATTGGTTTTTGCAGATTAATTGTTAAAAAAATAAAAACAAAAAACGTTAAAATTTAAAATAAAAAAATTAATTTACTTGATTTCACTTTTTTATTTTTTATTTTCCAATTTTCTCATAATTTTATTTTGTATTTACGTTTTAATTTTTTTTATACAAAATGACTTGTTGTATTGGTAAGAAGTTATCTTAATGCATTCTTAGCGCGTATCCCTTATAGTTGAAATTATTCATGTTTAATTAAAAGTTAAGATTATTATGAGAAAAATTCAATAAAATATTAGATTATTGTGGATAATTTTTTCAATATATATAGATACCTTGTAATTAGAGAAGTCTTCCCAACCCTGAAATTAAAGAAAAGGATTGGGCAAGCATTAATACAATATAATGCAACATTATTATAAACAAATTAAAGAAACAAAATCAAAGAAATACAAATTAAAACTTACGCAATATCACCAAGCACTATAACCTTAAGCAATGTTCTTTGCAAAGGCGACGTCATATTATATATATATGTATATAACTAAATATATATATTTATGTATATATATTTTAAAATATAGTTGTATGTATATATTGATGGGCTAGGTAGGTTTAAGCTTATGAAAACAAAGAAGATGAAGGAAATAAATGGAAGGTGATGATATTTATTATTAAATATATTAAATATTAAAAAGCAAAAAAAAAAAAAGAGGGTAACTTTATGGATTGGTTGGTATGAACAAGCTAAGATGGGGAGCAATGGCTTAAAAAGTAGACTTTCTTGTGATCAATAGAAAGCTTCTTCTTGTTGTTGTTGCTACTCACTCATACAATTAAAGGACTTCACAAATGTTGATGTGATACCATTTATCATTATTATTAATACAAAAAAAATACAATCTTATGGTGTGATTGTCTCTATTGAGTTAACTCATGTATATTTAGTGTGTTAGAATGATTAATTATAATTTTAAAGTGATTAAATAGAAAAATAAGTAAATATATAGGTCTGTTTCATGGTGAGATGATCTTATACAAAATGAATTGTATTATTAATACATAGTTTGTTTGAGATATTTTGGTTATTTTGTTTCTGACATAGAGACTAAGAATTGAGTATAATGGGTTAAAGTAGTGGGATTTTTAAAAATAAGAAAAAATATAACGAGTAAAAACGGTGGTGTTATATAAAAAAATAGAAATCAGAAAAATTTATTGCAATGAATTATATAATAATAAATGAGGCAAGTTGAGTAAATTCGAAGAATATTATTATATTTTAAATTTTGAAAATTGAATATGAGAGGAGGGGCTTGATTATTATGGATTGTGTAGTACTAGTTGTTTGTTGGTCGTGCTATCCTCAACTTTATAACTTAGTCGATGACCATACTTTGAAGGATTTTGATTTGGTACATCTGTATTTGTAGGACCCTTTAAACATCTATGAGTTGTCATTGCCATTGGAAAAAATTAAAATTAAAATTAAAATTAAAAATTAAAATAAGGTTTTGTCATTTATTGGGTTGACTCAAGTTATTAGATTGATTTTAAATTATATATTTTGGTTTGAATTAAAATCGGATGTTAAATCTATTATATATTTTATATAATTGTAAATTTATTTTTAATGTTAAATTTAATTATATAAAATCGAATTAATGTGGGATCAGATTTTCTTTCTTGTTGATGTTTTTTTAAAAAAATCATTGTTTGGGTGTTATGATCAAATGGCTAGAGTGCGACATTTCATTCCATAACCGATCTTTCTCCACTTTCTTATGTTTCTAATTAATTATTACTCCAGTCTCCAGTCATGGATGGTGTATTACCAATAACATGTACCATTTACAGTACTACTTTTTCCGTTTCATAATACCTGCTATATTTTTTATTTTTGGCAATTTCATATTATTTGCTACATTTTCTTTTTAGTAATAAAACAATTATTTAAAGTTTTACCTATCCTTATTTTTATCCTACTCTATACTCTATATTTTATAATAAAATATTATTATACTATACTCTATAAAGTAACCTAACAATCTATTTTTCCTTTTTCTTTTTCAATTAATAATAATAAAATACTATACTCTATAAAATAAACAATCAGCTACAGTGTAGGTCAATCATTTTTCTTAATCCCCGTGCCCATACAAATGTAGCAACTAAAACGGAACAGAAGAAGTATACACTAGTATGCTATTTTCAAATTAATTATAATAGGTTTCAGAGTACGTAACTTATCTCTAGTGTTGAAATTTGTCGTATTGTATTGTGTTAAAAAATTTAAATGACATATTTTAACTTATACTCCCTCCTATTCACCTTAAGAGTCATTTGACTTTTCACGGATTTTAAGGAGAGTTAAAAGTGAAACTATAAGGGTAAGAAAGAGAGTGATATTATGAGTTTTTTAATATAAGGGAAGAAAATTAGTATGGGTAATGGAGGGTATAATTGAAAATATGATAAAGTTACTAAGGGCATAAAAGTCAAAAACCCATACCAAAAATAGAAATGGGACAGTTAAGATGACTTGACCATAAAAGGAAATGGGACACATAAACTGAATAGGAGGGAGTAAAATTTGGTCTATGAAATGACGTGACCTGTTAGTTATCATAGTTATCATAGTTATCAGTGAGTCGATCTTATTTTAACTCAATATTTAAAATAATTAACGTAATATGTTGGACAAATAATTTAATATAAATTTATTTTGAATGATTGTTGTAATTCGAATTTCAAAAATTTGTATTATGAGATTATATTTGGTACTCACCATTCAAATAGATGAACTAAAACTATGTACTAAGAAAGATAATGGAGTATAAAATATACCTCATTTGTTAATCATGCTGTAACACCCCGAGATTTTAATGACGTAATTATTTAATATTTTAATAGTTTTTAAAGATTTTACGATTATATTTAATTATTTCTGAAATTAGTTTTAATAAATTTCTTGCATACATGAATTTAAATGTTAACTTATATATATATATATATATATATATATATATATATATATATATATATATATATATATATATATATATATATATATATATATATATATCAAAAATATAGTTACGATTTCTTAAAATAAAGAGGTTCGAATCAAAATGATTATTTTATTAAAAAGTGTGAGGCCGCGAAGATGAGTCTCTTAGTTGGGTCTCGCAAGAAATTAATCGAGATAAAAATAAATAAATAAATAAACATAATAATAATAATAATAATAATAATAATAATAATAATAATAATAATAATAATAATAATAATAATAATAATAATAATAATAATAATAATAATAGCAATAACGAGTATAAAACCCGTGAAAACCCTAAATGCTCAAGTAAGAGTCGTCACCCTCCTTCTCCTCCTTCTCCTTCTTTCTCCCTTCTCCTCTGCGTTAATTCTTCTTTCCCCAACCAGTTGCGCCTCCTCACTTCCCCAACCAGCAGCAGCTGCTTCGTTTCTCCTCGCAAGCAGCAGCAGCCGCCTCGTTTCCCTCGCAAGCAGCAGCAAGGGCTGCGATTTCTTCCCTAAACAGCAGCGGCCAGCATCTAGGCCACCACATGCTCCGCGTCTGCTGCAGCCACGACCGCCAGCCTGCTCCTCCCCTTTTGCTGTGAAGGCTGCCGCCTCCAGCAGCCACGGTCCAGCCGCGTGGTGTTAACCATCTAGTCTTCACTCCTTTTCTAATTACACCATTGTAAGCCTCTCAAGTTTACTCTAAGTAATTATCTTGTTATGGGTAAGAATTAATTAAATGATATTAGTAAGGCTATGAACATAGTGTCAACTGTAGAGAATTATTAAAGTCACTTGTTATGATGTCTTGATTTTAGTTCTTTCTAACCTTAGAGAATATAATGAATAATACTGTAATATGATAACTTTAAGATTCGTCCTTGTCGTCATATTAGCACTACATCAACATTAAGTGTGAATCGTCGCCTTATGATGTGAACCGTTATAACTCAAAGTTAGTTGGCGTAATGAAACAGTCGACATAATCCTTTTATTCTTTGTCGATGGAAAAACTTGTGTTATTGTTGAATTGACGATTATGCTTGGTGTTGAATGAGATGCGTACGTGCTAGAAGTAATTGAAAACTTGTCGTGAATGGATGATAGTGGTTACTCTGGTTTCTAGCTGGTATGACAAAGTAGTTAAGAGAACTTATAAGTTCTATTCCTAACTTGTATAGGTTCCCTGTTTATAAGAGGAAAGTAGACCCTTAGTTGGGTGATTTTTGTAAATTGTGGTCGTGCAGTGACGCTTGCAGGTACGTACACGCAGTAATTTATTATCATGTTATCGTTACAAAGTATTATCAATATTTCATGATTATATACATCGTATTAGAATTATAGAGCGCCAGAAAGTAAACTATGCTAGCGTATAGTCATAATAGTGATATAGACAAGTAGAATGAAAACATTAGGAGATTATGAGAACAAATTTCTAAATAGTAGAGAGCGCACCATGGTTGTGTGTGGTATCAAAGTGATTTCCTTCTTATTGAGCCTTGATGTATGATTAGTTGGCGTGACTCAACTGGATTATGTCGGTTGATTTAATAGTCCCCTATGTGAGGTTTGACGGGACCACCGTAAGGGAGGGTATGAGCATGCTTGGATCACTGGGCGCCGGATGGCCGATACCGCCCCTTGACCGAGGCGATACCATGCGGGCCTTACAAACCCCAATATGGTGGCCTCTTCACTGGTTAGTACCCCAGTGTGTTAGTTTTTCCCGAAGCTAGGACCCGAGAGGGTCAGCTGGAGGGGGCATGGGCTCATACTTTGCCATGGACGCCGGATGGCCGATAACGCCCTTGGTCGTGTCACTATGCCATGAATAGAGAAAGGATCCACTACCTTTGAATATACTCGAGAGAATAGTAGTTTGAAAGAGGAATTATAAGTAAATAGAGGTGTTTAGACAGATGACTAGACCTGCTATTGCCATACTATATTGTTGTCTATAGTTTTGTTCGATGACTCAAATTGTTATAAGTTCATTAATTACTGACGTGTATGTGTTTGTTGTTGTTTGCTCATGACTCTCTATGATGTTCCTGCTATGACACATCTGACTATGGTCATTATGTTGAGCAGCTGGAGGATCATAGCTTGACATGACAGGTATAGAAGCTTCTTTTGCTTTGCATTGGGGCAAAGAGTGGAATACGATCGTAACGATTGTGTACAAATTTTCTAATGCTTGTAGCTTCTATATTACTTGTAAAGTTCTCCTTTGGGATTGTATAAATTCTTTTGTATGGGGCTATGTGACTCCTTGTATGATCCATAATTCCGCTGCGTAGTTTTTGGATGTATAGTAGTGGGAATACTCCTTTGGTATCCGTCAGATCGATGCGTTAACACTAGAACCACGATCCTCATTAGAATTGATGATTTGAGAAGCCAACGATGATTCCTTCCGTCGTGACGTATTCTTGAAGGCATTAAAGGCCTTAGATTATTTTTGTTATGTTATCCATTTATATATTCTCGTCACATCCTCATGCTGCCGAAATTTCCACTTACTTACCTTCTTAATTAATGTTTAACGTTTATTTTAAGTATCTTCCCCTTTTCTTTTTATGTAACACCCAAATTTCCTCCATTCCTTCACGACTTCTTGTTTCGTGTAAGGAAACTGAAAATTCAGGGGTGTTACACATGCATAATAATACAATTTTTTGAATTTTTTTGAAGTAAACAAAAGTTAAAATTTAATAAATAAGAACTAATCACTTTCTTTAGTTGGTAATGATTCCCCATTCTTTTTAATCTCAATTCACATTCATAGTACTAATTCTCAACTTTTATCTTCGTTACTCCCTCATATTCATCACTGTGTCATTTGTCTTTTTATTATTTTTAGGTATTCAAATGAGATCACATATGTAGGAGAGATTCCAATTTATTGTTAGGTTTAACACATATATGTAGGAGAGATAATTCAATTTATAATCAAATGGGACCACATGTGTAGGAGAGAAAAATAGTCCAATTTATAGTTAATTGAGACCACATGTGTAGGTGAGAGAGTCCAATTTGTAGTCAATTGAGACCACATGTGTAGGAGAGAGTGTCCAATTATGGTAAAAAAAAAAGATACCCAAAATAAAAATAAGACATTTGAGATAACTTGACTCAAAATGGAAATAGGACACATGTGCTGAATAGGAGAGAGTATGTTTTGTCTTATTTATCAGCTAAAATTATCAATCAAACTTTACATTATCCAAAGTTGTTTGAAATTGTCCCAATTAATCGAAAACGGGTATGACTTGACTCGAAATAACTTGCATATAAAAAACAAATCAGATTATCTAGATATTGACATAGATACAAATATTTAAATTAATCGATCCAAAATATCATACCCAAAACTCTTTGAACATTCCATTGTACACCTCTACTTATATCATATACTACAATAATAATGTATTACAAATGTCTTACAAGATAAATCTACACTATTTGTGAATTGAAAAAAAAGACGTTTTAATGAATTTATTCATAAAACAAGCTTCGTTCAAACTTTATTCCCAAAATAAGCGTCCTTGGCTCCAAAGCTAGGCTCCGTGTAAAATCGCTCTTACTAACAGCGAATTAAAGCAAATGGTCAAAAAATTAGTCAAGGGTCAAGTCGCTGTTAGTAACAGCGACTTAAGGAGTTGACTGATCAGCTCATATGTCGCTGTTACTAATAGCGACTTGACTCTTGACCTGGTTTGACTTTTGTTGACTTTTTTGTATGATTTAAACTAGCCGTTGTAAAATTGAAAATAGCTATTATGAAGTTGAAAATAGCCGTTGTTATTATGTTCTATAAATAACTCCATCATTTTTCTACTTCATTGTATCCAAACTCCATCATTCTTGTTCTAGTTAATCGATTTTGAAGGTAACATAAAGTATTATGTTAGTATTATTCTCAATTTATAAATGTTAATATTATTTTTGAATGTTTGCTTATGTTATTATATCATATGTGTTCCGTAGATGTCACAGGAGCATTCTATTGAAGAGCTTTGTGATTGTGGTTATGAAGTTGAGATTAATACAGATTGGAGCGACATCGATCCTGGCCGTGATTTTATTGCTTGTCCATTCTACTTGGATGAAGGATTCGGTTGCACCTACTTTAGGTGGGTTGCTCCGAAGGGTACCAAATGGCTTGAAAAAGAAAAATAAGAGCTAAAAGATGAGATATTTAATCTCAAAAGACAAATAGATGATATGGAACATAGGAAAGAAAAGACTGAAAGGATTATGAGGAAGTTGAAGAAGCAATCTTAGTTAGCGGCGGTGGTTTAACTTAACGAATGAACTATGTAATTTGATATGGATTCGTTGAACATGAATGAAATTGTGTTGAATTTTCGAGAGCATTTTCCCTTTTTTAATATGATTGTCTGTTTGATTTTGATTAAATTCATACTTAATTCTTGGCGGAATGATTCATCGCCGAAAACTCTGAGTAATTAACATCATTTCATTCATAATAAACATGTGATAATACGATAAAAATATGTACATCTACATATATATTAAAAATTATACCCAAAAGTCCAAATGTTACAAATATTCAATATGTACAAATGTTCAATATATACAAAATGTTACTAATGTTCAATATATACAAACATTATATTAATGCTAATCCTCCTCCTGTACCCTGTCTAACTGTGACGGTTTACGCGCCTCCTACGATAGTAAGAGACCGTTGCATGACGCTCGGGTAGGGGAGGTGATTGATACTGGGATGATCCAGCACCCTGTGAGAACCCGACACCATAGTCGGGGCACGTTAAGTCTACCTCCTTAAGATGAACGTCGGCATGATGAGGAGATGACCCCTGCTCGTCCATAGTGGTGTCAGGCACAACGGCTTCTGGAATGAAGTGCTAAAACTGTGTTCTTAGCAGTATGCCTTAGGCAATCTCCCGTATAGGCTCCTCCTGGGTGGAGCTGATGACAGCTACAATGCCCTGTGCCTGTATTAAGCCTGAAGTATTAATGAAATCTACAACATGTAAGTTCTATGGATAATAATCAACGTTGAAGAATACTTACAAAATGTGTCATCGTCGGTGCTGCGGGAGCGTACTGGGCGGCCGCAATGATACCTCGTGGTGCCATCCATTGACGAGTGATGGAGAGGAACCACAATATGTAATCCACCGAAGTAGATGCACCTACAGCCTCGATCGGCGCACCTTGGGCCAACAGCTCTAGCCTGTGATCCCAACGAGCGATATGGCGCCAGTTGATCTCCAACCAGTTCTTGAGCTCCCGACCCTTGCGTGAGTTATGATGGAGATCTGCCATTGTGTCACAAGGCGGCCGGATGCCCTGTACCATCCCAAATTGGCGCAGTACGCACTCAGGGAGATGCACTTCGACTATGTCGAAGCATATCAAAGGTACAGAGGCTCTCCACGCCCTTGACAATATCCCTGAGTGCTGAGGCAATGCAGCGTATGCCTCAGTGGGGTAAGGGTCCCATCGAAACTACACGTGAAAATGTAATTAATAAATTACGCAATGTGATAGTTACAAGACTAGTAAGTGAAGTCTTTACCTGGTCAGCTCAAAGTAGATCGAATTGATCACGGTAGAACCCCACGCCAGATCCTGTGTGGGTCCTTGTACGTCTATCAAAGGACCACCACGATCCATACGGCACATGTGGGGGTGGAAGAATTGGTAGCGCAAATGCACCACGTCCCACAGTCCTCATCGGTTGCCCAATGAGAATGTGCTCCCACGCCCAAAGCTATGAATTACAGATCTAAGTAAGTAAACGAAACATAAGAACAAATTAAGAAACAAATCGTTAAAATGTAAAGTTAGTAACACCATACCTATACCCTCCATCATGACATATTGACCATTTACACATACCACCAACTTGATCAATCTAAAAAAGAGCTTCTCGTTTAGCAACACCAATAGCCTTCAATCCCTCGATGACCTTATGTGATTGTCTTTACTCTGCAGTCCTTCCATACATCTTCTTCAGCTTCACGTTACCCATTTGACGGTTGAAGTTACTTAACAAATGCAGCAACCTATGATGGGCATTTGGAGGTTGCCATTCCGGCTCCTCCATTGTTGCTAGAATGCCCGCATGTCTATCAGAAATAATATATAAACCTGAACTATGCATCACATGCTTACGAATACACGCCATAAACCAAGACCACGCAACTATGCATTCCTTCTCTACAAAAGCAAAGGCAAGCGGGAAGATTCCGTTGTTGCCATCTTGAGCAATCGCAGTCAATAATGTATCGTGATACTTACCTTACAAGTGTAATCTGTCAATGGCAATAAGGGGTTTGCAATACTTGAACCCCTCAATACTTGGTTTAAAAGCCCAGAATACGCGTTGGAAAGTTTTAATACTAGGACGTACGTACACACCAACATCATTATTTTCCTTAAAAAACCACTCAACTACAGTCCCGGGGTTAGAAACTTGCATTGCTTTCAAGAAGCGTGGAAGGTTAAGAGTCTTCCCATGTTCCATAGATGGAGAGAAGGGCTTGCTGTTTAGCACACCATGCCCGCCTATAGGTCACTTCGACACCAAATTGGTCTTTCACCATTTTTCACACCACAGAGACCTTAATTGATGGGTCTTTAGCAACACAATTTCTAATAACATTATTAATCACGGAAGATGTCAAATGAATGTGTCCAGTTGACACATTTTCAATACTTAATACCCCCCATGCTTCTTTTTATATATAACAATCTCCCATGAAGGTGAATAGGAGCTCTTCCTAGCCCTTAGCCTCCAAGCACAACCTCTCTTACCCTTCAAGGTGAGCACGGTTTGATTCGAAGTCTCAGTTCAGTACTCAACATTCCTACGAATATGATACAATCTAACAGCGGCCAACAAGGTATCCTTGTTATCAAACATCATACCCTTTTGAATCTCCCTTTCATCGGTGTAGGTTGTATCACATACCCAAGACCTCCAAGAGTTGTCCTCAACGTGTCATCTAGAGGGGGAACTAGTGCATAAGGTGTAGGAGCAACGATTGTTGGAATGTTGCCTAAGGTCATGTCATTAGCTAGAGCCTCCTCATCAACACCCACTTCGTCCTCAGAAGGAGCTTCAACGAATTCATTACTCTCACTATTAACATCATCCCAAGGCTCATTTGTATCTTCTAAGTTAAAAGTATCGTCATTAGAAGAAGAAGAGGAAGATGGCATAATGGGATTTTGGGTTTCTTGGGTAGGGAAGGGCGTAGGAGAAGGAGCAGAAGAAGTTACATTCAGGAATGTATTTGTTTCTACAACATTGACATCTTGATTCCCTAGGGTACCTCTTCTACATATAACTCTAAAGAAGGAATAGAGGTAGACTTTGAATACTCCCACATTGCATCTATAGCCTCCTCATCCTCAACCGAAAGAGCTAACAATTCTCCACTCATATTGTATTTAAAACTTACATTAACAGTACTTCTTGTAGTGTCAATGCCAATCTTAGAGCATATAAGATGTTTAAATTCATTCAAATCGTGTTTGAGTTGCATGCAAACAATTTACGTCTTCCCCCAACATACTTAACATTGCTACTACTTGATCGAATTTGAACCATTCCAAAAACATACAACAGTCACACGAAATGAAGCCATTTCTACAACAATACGTACAAAATTAACATCACCATCAAGTTCATAAATATATACATATATAACAACATTGATTAAATTTAGGGTTTGGATTCAAACATTCTCTACATTAAACTCAAACATTTTCTACATTAAATTCATGAACAAACAACTTCATTATGAAGATCATGGCAAATAACAAGTACATTTGACATATTCATAGAGTTTGATATTATATGACCACTATAAATGACATACATTTTAAAAACAACAAGAACTAAAAAATTTATGATAAAAAGGTACCTCAATAAGCTGTAGATCAACAAGAAGACTGTTGTATTTAGGCACGCCTGAAGTCGCTGTTAGTAACCGCGACATAAGGGTTTAACCAATCAACCTTTATTTCGCTGTTAGTAATAGCGACTTGAGGTTTGACTAAAATTTTGACTATTTCTTTTAATTCGCTGTTAGTAAGTGCAAGTATATACCAAGCCTAGCTTTGGATCCACGGAAGCTTATTTTGGGAATAAAATTTGAACGAAGCTTGTTTTTTGAATAAATTCATTAAAACGTCTTATTTTTTTCAAATTTCCACTATTTGTAATCCTTTGTTTATGGCACCAAACTTTTCTTGAATTACCAAAGTAACAACGAAGATATGGTTGTGAGTTGTGACAATCAAAGAAGTTGATTGGAAACTTGATATGAGTAAAAGGCATTGATACTCTTTCCTATTGTATATTTCTTCTACAAAGATGCTTGGAATGATAATGAAATTCACAATGAGATACAATCTACACAACAAAATCCTTGCACAAAGGAAATTGCAATAGTAAATACAAATGTTGTGATGGATTAAAGACTTTGATGAGATAGAGAGTCAATTACTCTCTCAATATTATCTCATGTGATAAAGAACAAGAATACGAGAATTCTTAAGAGGGAAACCAGAAAAGATTTTGGAGAATGGATAGATTATCCCTTGTTATGCATCCTCTATTAAAAGAGCAATGCATCAAAGAACACCTCTTTTTGAAACAAATATGTTTCACCAAGCGAAATTTATGAATCAAAATAATGATTCATCAAAGCAAAGCAATCCAATTAACTTCCAACGAGAAGTTAATTAAGCATCAATGGTGATTTGATCAAAGCAACACTATCAAACAAAACTGGAAAAAACTGACAAAACCACGAAAAATCAGGACAGAGGCCTGGCCACGAGTCGCCGCCCAAAACGCCGACTCGACATTTCCTGTAAAGCCGACTCGACTTTACTCTCTGCCTAATTTTGTTACACCAGTAGCCAACGACGAGTCGTCGCTTAGCCAACGACGAGTCGTCGCTTTCTTCTGTTTATGTTTTTGTATTTTTTCTTTAGGCATTTAAATGGACTTGTAATATATTTATTTTAGTCTCATCTACTATACTAAGTATGTAGGTATATACAATTCTAGATCTATATACTCTAAATGTTCAACGTCATATAGATATAAGAAATATAACACTATTTATTGATATGGAGATTAGGCTTAAAACATGATAGGGTGAGCGTTTGTATTGGGAGTTGAGTCTCTCACCACCCATATAGCTTCCCCAACTAAACTCGTCATATCAGTCTAGTAGAGTATTCAGCTAAGTCATTTTAAATTAGATCAATTTTAAGTCTGATTATTTTCCAATAAAGTACTCCCTCCTATTCAGCTTATGTGTCCCATTTTCTTTTATAGTCAAGTCACTTTAATTGTCCCATTTCTATTTTTGGTATGGGTTTTATAACTTTTATGCCCTTAGTAACTTTAACCTATTTTCAATTATACCCTCCATTACCCATACTAATTTTCCTTCCTTACATTAAAAAACCCATAATACTACTCTCTTTCCTACCCTTAGGGTCCCACTTTTGACCCTCCTTAAAATCCGTGAAAAGTCAAATGGGACTCCTAAGGTGAATAGGAGGGAGTATTTTTTAATTCGATCCATTTGGTTAACCTAACAAGTAAGAGTTTTTTAAAAATACTTTCTTATCACTATTTTTATTTTTAATTTTAATATAAAAGAAGTATCCTATAAAAAGGACATAGATCAATATATGCCATGTTTAGGTTTCAATAAAGAAAAACTTATACGGACTCAAATTTTTCTCCGATTTTTAATAGTTGCTATAGAACCTGACTTCTTGTAGCAACTACTGTTCATCAACTGATCTTATTTGATATATATATATATCCATATATAATGTAAAATATAGTCAAGTGGGATATTGTTTGATTCGTCTTAAAATGCATATTTTCATAATATTAACTTTTTGGAATTTCTTATCATATGAAATTAATGATATTAAAGATTAAAATCGTGCATTAAATAGCGTGAAAAACAAAATTGTAGCATTTATTAAAAATCAGAGGAAGCATAAAATAGACAATAAAGAGTGATTTACAACAAAAAAACATTTGGTGAAACTAGAAAATTTATGCAAATACAAATTAGTAAAAACAGTCGGGTTTAACCTAATTTATTTTTGATTGCTTTAAATAAAATCATTTCCAAATTAATGTCAAATTTCAGTAAATAACCCACTATTTTCATCGGATTTTGGTTCAAATTTACTAGCTTTCATTAATCTCTTCACACTACCATTAATTATTGTATAATCCATATAATAAGCTTAATTAAATTTAAACAATTTTGCTGGAACTTACCATTGTGATT
This sequence comes from Amaranthus tricolor, assembly GCF_026212465.1. NCBI lineage: Eukaryota > Viridiplantae > Streptophyta > Magnoliopsida > Caryophyllales > Amaranthaceae > Amaranthus > Amaranthus tricolor. Next base: position 22,900,902 of record NC_080054.1, on the reverse strand, counting down.
TCACATTCACTGTAAAATGCCCAATATCTTCATGTTCAAGATTTTACTTAGTGCAAACTCCTCATAATTAGGCAAATTCCCATATACCCAGATCTACAGCATTTTCTAGTAAATACATTATATATCCTTTTGATTTGATGGGTATTAACTTTATGTAATAGTTCATGAAATTTGATTTTCTGGGATTTGGTCTGTCATCTCGATATATTGTGGTTCCAGCAGTTGATCTACTAAACAGACTATTTATTTTTTTATGTGATTGAGAGGTATCAATTTGAGTTTTTTGGAAGATGATGTTTTGGAGAGATCGTGAGAGAGATAATAGTAATAGCAAGGATCAGAATGGTGGGCCACTTTGTGGGCAGGTTAGGGTTCTTGTTGTTGGAGATTCAGGTATTCATTTTCTTTTTCGTTGTATTACTTTTAATGATCAATTCTTCATTTATATGACCTTCATTACATAATGATCTGGGCATTGTTAGTTTGTTTGATGATATTGATTTGATTTCTTGATTCATATTGGTTACTACTGAATTTGAGTTGATTCTTGTGACTTTTTACGATGAGAAATATGAAATTGTTCACATTTATTGGAAAATTTTGGGCATTGTTTGGATTTGAGTTCTTGATTCATAATGGTTACTACTTAATTAGAGGTTATTCTTGTGATTTGTATGATGAGAAACATAAATTTGTTTACATCTCTTGGAAACATTGGGCATTTTTTAAAATGTCAGTTTAATGAATAAAATTGGTATAAAAAGTAAATGATGGAAAGCAAAAGAAAAACTCTAGAGATATATTTTCCTAGCAATTGCAGCCATCTATTTTAGATCAATGATATACTACTTAAAGTGTCTAGAAGGAAGTGGATAGTTTTAACCGTTGGATTTTATGCACCGACATTATAGGAAGCTTGAAATCATGGTGTTGCTGCCCTTCTAGCTGCCATTAACATAATATATTCTATCCTTTGAGTTTGCAACACTTGATCCAAATGGTGGCAAGCTTTTTGGTCTAGTTTTGTAAATTCAAAGGGATGAAGGAGTATGGTAGACAAGGTGCTTGGTCATTTTTGTCGTGTTTGATAACAAGTGGTTTTGAGTGCTTCTCACATGTATTCAAAGATTTGTAGCCAAGTGAAGCCAAGCTAAGTAATGAAGCAAGTGGGTGTTCTGAAACAAGTGCATTGTTGTTGTTGTGGCAAGCCACATCGAAAGAGTTGTAATGTGTTTTAAGAGTTGTGAGCAAAGCTGTAACCTCAATTTTAACCTCAATTTTGACTTATAAGAGCTTCGTGTATAAGAGTCTGTCCTAATGAGTGTGTGGCAGAATTCCATGAAAGTTTGAGTCCCACACTAGAGTGTGTTTCTTCCCCTAGAGGGTATGCCTATACTTTGTAGATGTACTTAGGTTATATAATACATTTTTTTTGATTAGTAGGCTAGGCTCCTGTACACCTAAAAGATATTCTCAGTTTTTAAATTGGATGTTAAATTTGTTCGTAACAATAAAATCTAGCAAGGGGGAAATTAATTTGGAAAATAAACTAGGGTTGAGATCGTAGGAAATGGTTTTTGAATCCCTACAACGAATCAAACTGAATCGCGAATCGTGTGACATTGGTATGAACCGTGAAAGTAGTCGTTGGTTTGGATATTTTAAATTCTAGATTAAGGCTTTATTAATATCTGATGCCAGTATACAAATTGGTTCATACCCAAACGAAATATTTCGAACTAATTTTGTACTTCTGTTCAGGTGTGGGAAAAACCTCTCTTGTACATTTGATCACAAAGGGTTCCACCGTCACCCGTCCTTCTCAAACGATTGGATGTTCTGTAAATGTGAAGGTTACTTTGAGTTTCCTTGGCATTTTTTATGCATTATAAACCAATTAGTCGTCATCATCATCATCCTACACAGTGTTTCCCGCTCATAGAAAACTAAGGACAGGGTCTGGGGAGGGAAAGGCGGCGGCAACTCATACCCACAAAGGAGAGCGCGGCCAAAGGAGTCCCCCGGCTTGAGGAAGATAAAAAGACGTAGATACACGTGAAAGATAACTTAAGGGCCTATAAATAAATAAAAGGAGAACCCACTACAAAATGAAAACAAAGAACTAAAAGAAAGGAAACGAGAAAACAAAGAACTCAACCAATTAGTAAAACTTGAAATCCAGATTTTGTCATTGTTGATATTCTTTTCTTTCTTCCTTTCAGCACATTACTTATGGAAGTCCTAGCAGCTCTTCAAATAGCATTAAAGGTGATGCTGAAAGAGATTTCTTTGTTGAATTATGGGATATCTCAGGTCATGATCGTTATAAAGATTGTCGATCTCTTTTCTATACACAAATTAATGGTAAGATATGTAATAAAAAATGTTTTTTTATATTGATGATGAAGTCCAAAATTTATAGTTCTTTGGTTTTGGATTATGATGGATAATAGTAAAATGACCCATCAAATCATGTGGACATCTTATGTATGTGTAGTTGCGGATGATGTTTACTAACAAGTTTATAACAATGGTAAGGTTTTGTACATCCGAATGCTCAAAACCTCACCCTAAGTAGAGCCACTTAATGACATTGGGGCAATAAAATGTTGTGTTGTTTGATGATGAAGCCACCCTTCTCAGCCCTTTTCTTCATTTGAGTAATGAAAAAAATTGCTTTCTTCTGTTATTGAGGAGCAATAGAAGGACAATTGGTTTTGAGCTGGGTGAACATTTGGTTCTTCTAGACCTTGGTTTTGTGTTGGGCAAGACTTCTACAAATTAATTTAAAGAAATAAATTCCAGAATTTGGTTTTCATCAAGCATCCTGTGAACACCCCCATGGTGAGGCACACAACTCTTAGTGCCTCAGTATGCCTTTTGTCTTTTCATACTTAGGGCTAGAACGTTGGCACCACCAATGTCCCTTTGCTTTCTTATATGGATACTGAACATTGTTCATATTATTCAGTAGTAAGAGTCTTGGTCATTAGTTGTACAAGTTTTGTTTATAAGTGTTGGTTTTCTCAAAATGCTTATATGGATTGCACCATTGCTTTACTGAACATTATGATTCATTAACATAAACTTTGTAAATAGCTTTTCTTATTTATTTTGAAACATTATATCTGTAACCATTGCAATTACCATTGATCCAAGTTTGAGCCTTTTTGGTGTTAATAATGTTTATCTTCTTGAAGTTATCCTTGTAATAATTCTCGCCAAATGATTTCAGCTCAACTTTTTTTCTATGAGTATAGGTTATGCGAAGGGAAGGGAAAGAAAGGGCTAGGGAGGGGGCAACGAGAATCCAATACAGGATCTTACTCAGGAAAAGTGGTACATGCTCCTGAGACAAGACCCGATTCTTGGTCAACTTTTTAATGGTTCACGCATGTACATAGTTTGCTATTGGGTTTCCCTCTTAAATTCGTTGCGCCTTATTCATGTTCCACATTAGTATATAGTCTAAGTATGACGATTTAGCTTTTGCCAAATCAATAAATTATTCTTCGTTTTCCAATATCTGGAAGGTTTGGTTCTTTTAGCAAATCACGAGACTAGTTCATGTAGACAAGATTCACATCTCAAAAGTAGGAAACTAAACCTTCTCCTAGATTATATTAAAAGATTAGGATGATTTTATGATTGAGAAATGTTATATGTGAAGTTTTATGTTGGATATGATGATATTTATGAGTGGTTCGTTTACGAATTCTTTAGTTTTTGGATCAGAACTGAAAAGAGGATGTTAGACTCAGTTTTTAGTTCAATTGTTTAGGGAATGTAAAAGCGATATTGAATTCAATTGTTTTTCAGTTACAAAGCAACTCTAGTTCAAGTACTGACAAATAAGATATTAGAGAAGCAATTTGTTTGATGATTACAAAATAGCATAAAGGTTGTTTGGTTGTTGGGGTTATTAATTTCCAATTAGTCAATACCATTATTAAGAGGACTCCTTTATGGATGATTTGGAATAAATAATTGCTCATTTGAAGCACTTTGTTGTCAAATCCGCTCTTGCTAGTATTTGTTGAATGGAATATCAAAATAGCTTATTAGCTTCTTCAATCCTTCAAAAGTCAAAAAGTTGGATTTTGTTCTGCAAATTGACTTATTTGGTTGGATCAGTTTACATTATTAATTATGCGCCATTTACCAAATGGGAAAGCAAGGCCTACATCTCAAGAATTTTTAACTCTTCAATCCAACCATAATAATTTCAAAGTCCTCAGTACACATGAGTAGGACTTATGTTAGTCCCATGGAGGAAATCATATGGCTTGATTTATTTATTTTTCCAGCACAAAATGCAATAAGACAACTGTCTGTTTTGTTAAATTCATTTTGATCTTACATGTGGAGTATACAAATTAACCTGCCTTCTAGCCTTCTAGCCTTCTAGCTTATGCTAATTGCCTAAATCCAGTCCTGTAATGTTAACTTTCCTTTTAACTGCTTTTCAAATCTTGATATACAGGTGTTATATTTGTTTATGATCTGTCGCAAAGACGAACGAAAACAAGTTTACATAAATGGGCAGCAGAAATTGCAGCAACTGGGACTTTCTCTGCTCCAATGGGTTCTGGAGGCCCTGGTGGCCTTCCTGTTCCATACATTGTTATCAGTAATAAAGCAGATATTGCTGCAAAGGAAGGCGTTAATGGAAGCAGTGGAAATCTTGTGGATGTAGCTCGGCAATGGGTTGAGAAGCAGGGGCTTCTTCCAGCAAGTGAGGAATTGCCGGTGACTGATAGTTTCCCTGGCAGTGGAGCATTGTTAGCTGTAAGTTCTGAGCTTGTAATAAATAAATTGGTTTCTTCCTTCACCTGTTACCACATTGTCTGTACTTACTGCTTATATGACATTCTAGTAATTTCAAACTTTATATATATACAAGTAAATTGTGAATTACAGTCTCAAAGTTTGTTTTTTGTGAATAACAGCCACCAAATTATCAAAGTCTACACCATTCAGGCTAAGTGACCATTGACCAACCCAAATGACCTTTAACTAGCCTAAATGACCATTGACCATTACAAATCACCTTTGACTTTTGTTGACCATCCCTAATCACCTTTGACTTTCCTAATTACCAATAGTACCATTGTGTTTTAGCACTTTATCGTTATTTTTACCCATCATAACGATATTTTTTCAAAAAACAGATGTTACGATTATCCTTATGGGGTAACTCTTTCGAAAATCCGGTCGAAACAAGTACATATGCGCTTATTTTCCGGCACAAAGGCCGAAAAAGATATTTAACGTCGTTTTTACCCATCATAACGATATCTTCGATATTACTGTACTTTCTCATGTGTTGCTTACATATTTAATGTATGTACAGGCTGCCAAAGAAGCAAGGTTTGACAAAGAAGCTGTAACGAAGTTCTTCCGCCTGGTGTGTTCTTTTATCGCTTTCAGTAGATGTTCTGAAGATTATGTTCATTCCTCCATTCTCAGGGTTGAACGATGTTGTTCATCTTCATGTGAACCTTATGTTTTTACAGTTGATAAGGAGGAGATACTTTCCCGATGAATTTCCACCGTCTAATCCATGGTCTATTTCACCAATTCAAAGGGCATTCCCATCATCTGACGAAATAACACGCAACAAAGATCAATACGGAAACAATACAAGGTAATCTCATTACCCTAGTCAAATTTCTCTCTTTACAGTTCCCTCTAGCTATTTTAAATTCTCACTTTCTTTTCATAGTGTGATTCTGTGGGCATATGTCAAATATAGAGAATAGATGATAGCCATCGTTTGGGCATAAAGACTTTCCCATTGTTATTTATATATTGGCAGCTTAGTTTTCAAAATAATTGTTCAATTTGTTGAAAATTAATGTTGGTATTCTCTTTCCCACCCTCGTGACCTCCTCGTGATGAGGGTATTGATCTGCCTTCTTTTCCGCCTTCCCCAGACTCTGCCTTGGGCAGGACTCATAGGATGATGATGATGAATCAAGGTATAAGCTCGGTCAACCTAACTTTTAAGAATTTTTGGTCCTTAATTGTGTCTTATTTCTTCAATCTTTTGCTCTTCCAACATTGTGGTTTTCTATCCCTCCCTGGTGGCGCTACTCTTAAGTTTATGTCTACTAACTTGCTCATTAAGACTTACCCTTAATCGATGCACTGAAGTTGTTTTCTGTTAGTGTACGATTTTTACAAGTCGAATAATATTCTGCGTTTTTGTTTCTGGGTTATTGTTGCAGCTTAAGCGAGAATCCTTACAAGTACAATGTACATCCTCCCTTGTTGGCTCAACACAGCCTTACTCCTCCTCCCACACTTAACCCTCAACGACCAATGCTGACTCCTGAAGCCAATAATGTGCCACGGTATAACCTGGCTAGTGCTGCAGAACTCGGCTATACGAAACCAAAACGCATCGATATAAATGTTTAAAGAAATAACCGAAATTCAGCCAGAAGCTTGGTATTAAAAGTATGATTCAAATCTTTATATTCTTATGGTATTTATCATTGATTTATTCAGTTCATTTATCCTTCCTGATTTTGAATTGGCCAATTAGTTTTTGGAAGTTTTGGCCTTCTCTAAGGGGTGAAATTTTGTTATTAGAAGTGATCAAGTGTATAATCCAAGTTTGTTATATGAGTGAAACTTTTGATTATTGCAAGAAAATGGAACATAAATAATGTAATATGAAATTTCAGCGTGATTATCTCGATTTTAAGTCATGACCCACGAATTTTCGATTGGGTTCTAAGTCAATTGTGATTTGAAAACCCTGAATACGATAGAAGCAATAACTGTTGCTACATGATAAACAAATTGGAAATCAAGAGAGAATGCAAGAACTCTAGCTAGAGCCAAATTAGACCTTAATTGCTTAAATTCATTAGTTGAAACAAAGCATAGATAGAATGAAAATATAGAATGCAATGAAAATAAACTGAGTTAAGTTATATGAAAAAAAAAAAAAAAAAAAAACCGAGAATCTTTGATTAGCCTAGTTATTAAGGGTTTTTTATATCGTTGTAATAGGAGTTTGATTTTCACCATCTACTCAGAGTTCGTCAGGAACATGTCTATATTGATGGGATAGTTTTTCTTTGACCTTATCTTTTGCCTTGTGCACTGCATGTTCCATTACTGTAGCGGCTGATTCCGCAGTTTTTTCCATTGTTGCCTCCCCTTCTTCTAAACTCTTTTTTGCTGCGTTTTTTATTCTTTCGCTTGTGTGTTCATCTTCAACCTTTCTTCCATCCTTTTCTAACATTCTGAAACTAATCATACAACACATTTTCTTTATATTATTAGAAATTATATATATATATATATATATATATATATATATATATATATATATATATATATATATATATATATATATAAGATAAGAGAGAATATAAAGAGTAAAAATATGTTAAAGTGAGATTATGTTAAAGTAAAAATATCTAGCACGCACCATTGAAGAAGATGAATATGGGTCAAAGAAGAGGTCCGCGGTGCGCGAAGTGTGTTTGAGTTCTTTTCACGGGAGGTGTCTTTTGGGAAGGTTACTTTGTGTTTATTATGTAATAACTTCTTTTTATTGGGCATTAGTATATAAACTCCCATTTTAGGATTAATATATGATGATTCACAAAAATTGAGAGAGATCACAAGAGAGCCATTAATTTGTAAGTGTGATTGAGGTTCATCTTGTAATTCTTTGCGATCATAGTGAAATTATTTGATCTTGGTGCTGGTGGATGTAGCTATCACATTGATAGTGAATCACGTTAAATCTCTCGTGTCAATTTCTTATTTTGCATTGAATTTTCTTATTGTTTCATTATTGTTCAACGAACTTGCTTTCGCTGTCGCACAACTATTGGCATCAAGAGCTCAGGTTTAAATTCTTGGAGAGTTTTTGACTGGAACAATGGCTGGAGATTCTGCAATAAGAATCGAGAAATTTACCGGAAAAATAGCTTCGTGCTATGGAAAATAAAGATGAAGGCTCTGTTGAAACAGCGGCAAATCTGGCATCCGTTGGCTTCAAAGAGTACTACTGCGAGGTCGGAAGACGGGTTAACTGACGAGCAATTAGCAGCAATGGAGGAAAAGGCTCAGTTTACCACTTTGCTAAGTTTGGATGATCATATCATCACGGAGGTCGCTGATCAGGCTACAGCGTCGGAACTATGGATGAAATTGGAGTCATTGTATATGACTAAGTCGCTGACCAACAAATTATTGTTGAAGCAGCGGTTGTTCAACCTCCGAATGCAGTCAGGTACTACCTTACGGGAACATCTTGAAAAATTTAACTCTATTTTACTAGATTTGCGTAACTTAGATGTTAAAATAGATGATGAGGATGCTGCGTTGATTTTACTTGTGTCTCTACCGTCTAGCTATGAGAATTTTGTTGAGTCTTTTGTTGTTGGTAAAGACTCACTGACCTTAGAAGAAGTGAAGACAGCACTTCATACTAGGGAATTTCGTCAGAAAGTTATATGTGATAACGGGGAGAGTGGCAGTGGGTTGTTTGTTAAGTTTGAAAAGTCTAAAAACAAAAAGGGGGTTAATAAGGGCAATAATACTGGGTCGAGTGCTGGAAACAACAATGAGGGATTTGGTAAGACTGCGGGGAAGACCTGTTATTACTGCAAGGAACCGGGTCACTTTAGGGCTAATTGTCCGGTGAGGAAGGGCAAGTCCCAAGCTGCTGTAGTTGAGGAAAAACCGAAGGAGAACTATAATTTGGAAGAAGACTTGGCGTTAGTGAATTCTGCTAAGTCTGGGGATCTTTCTGATGATTGGGTTCTAGATTCGGGATGTTCGTTCCATATGAGTCCGCATCGAGATTGGTTTGACACGTATGATTCTTGCAATGGGGGTAAAGTTATTGTAGGTAACAACGCACCTTGTAAGATTACGGGTATTGGGTCCATGAGATTGAGGACTAGTGATGGGCGAAAGATGACATTGACTAGAATGCAACATGTCCCTGCTTTGGGGAAGAATCTGATTTCATTAGGTACCTTGGATGATTTGGGGTACAACGGAGTGTTTTCGGATGGGGAGTTGTCCATTTACCGAGGTTCGGAGTTGGTACTTAAGGGTATCAACAGGAACACCCTCTATGTCTTTGAGGGTGTTACACTATCTAGTTTTGCGGTTTGCGCATTGGCGTCTCATCAGGAGATGACCAAGATTTGGCATATGAGGCTTGGTCATATAGGGGAGAAGGGGATGCAGCTATTGTCTAAGAGGGATCTACTATCCGGAATCAAGGTTGCCAACCTTGAATTTTGTGAGCATTATGTGTTTGGGAAGAAACACAGGTCAAAGTTCAGCAAGGGTGCTCACATTACTGATGAAGTGCTCGATTATATCCATTCATATTGCTATTGTCCATCTAGCATTGAAGGTATGGGAGGTTTCCGCTATTTTGTGTTATTTGTAGATGACAAATCCCGATACACATGGCTTAGGTTGCTTAAGTCAAAGGATGAGGCCTTCAAAGCTTTTAAGCAATGGAAAGCTTTGGTGGAGAATCGACAGGGTAGGAAGATCAAGAAGCTACGAACAGACAATGAGCTAGAGTTTTGCAAAGAGGAGTTTAATCATTTCTGTGCAGATGAGGGTATTGGTCGACATCATACCGTTAGAATGACACCACAGCAGAACGGTGTTGCAGAGCGAGTTAATCAGACACTACTTGAGAGAGTTCGATGCATGCTCTTTAATGCAGGGCTTGGGAGGAGGTATTGGAGTAAAACTGTGATGACAACTTGTTATATCATCAATAGGGGTCCTCATTCGGTAATTGACTTCAAAATCCCGTTTGAGATCTGGAGTGGTAAGTTGCCTAGTTTCTCTAATTTGAAGATTTTTGGCTATGTTACTTATTATCATGTGAGTGAGGGTAAGCTGGATCCACGAGCCAAGACGGGGTGTTTTGTTGGGTACGATGATGGTGTGAAGGGGTTTAGGATCTATTCACCTTCGGAGGGTCGGGTCATTCTTAGTAGGGATGTCACTTTTGATGAGAGCACCACGTATTCCAAGAAGAGCTCGGAGTGGTAAGTACTTGAGGTACATCAGTCATCCATTACTGATTTACCTCGAGTGCAATTTATTGATGATGATGCTGAGGTTCTAGTGCCGAATACTCCTGAACCTGAGGTTGTTCCATCTCCTCCTAACTCTGGGGAGGAGGTGGAGCAGTCTAATCAAGGGTCATTTAGTCAATCTGACACTATTCTTGAGAAACCTAGACGAGTCAGTAAGAAGCCTGTTAGATTGATTGGAAAAATGGAAGGAAGAAACTGCTTTGTTGAGAATTTGACAGGTTATGCATTGAGTGTAGCTGATGATGTAGAGTCATATGAACCTGCCACGTATAAACAAGCAATTAGTTGTAGTTAGTCGGCGCAATGGCTTGCTGCAATGGGTGAAGAGATGCAGTCTCTTTACAAGAACAGAGTGTGGGAACTTGTGAAGGTACCCGAGGGGAGAAAGCTTGTAGGGTGCAAGTGGATTTTTAAGAAGAAAGAAGGATCATCTAAATCCGAGAAAGTTCGTTTTAAGGCTAGGCTAGTTGCAAAGGGGTTCAGGCAGGTAGAAGGGGTTGACTTCGTGGAGATATTCTCACCAGTGGTTCGACATACTTCTATTCGTGTGCTATTGTCGATTGTAGCACATTTTACCTTGAACTGGAGCAGCTACATGTTAAGACGACTTTCCTTCATGGCGATTTGGAGGAGGAGATTTTGATGAAGCAGCCCGAGGGATTCGAGATCCCAGGGAAAGAGCACTATGCATGCAGATTGCTAAAGTCGTTGTATGGACTTCAACAATCCCCTCGGCAGTGGTACAAGAGGTTGATTCTTTTATGGTTTCGCATGGTTTTGATAGGAACTCGTATGATTGTTGTGTGTATCATAGTAAGTTGGATGACGGTTCCATTATTTATTTTTTGTTATATGTTGATGACATGCTTGTTGCCACAAAGAATAAATCGGATGTTGCTAGACTTAAAGAGTTGCTTAGCTCGAAATTTGACATGAAAGATTTGGGTCCAGCTAAGAAGATTTTGGGTATGGAGATCTATAGGGATCGGGCTAGAGGTAAGCTTTTCTTGACTCAGAAAAGTTACATCGAAAAGATTTTATCTCGTTTTGGGATGGAGAAGTCGAAGCCTATAAGTACACCAACATCTGTGAGCTGCAAATTGTCTTGGTCTATGCCACCTCAAACTGAGGAGGAGTTGGCGTATATGTCTAGAGTCCCTTATGCCAACACTGTTGGTTTGATGTATGCTATGGTCTGTACTAGGACGGATATTGCGCACGCTGTTAGTGTTGTGTGTAGGTTCATGGCTCGACCTGGGAGAGAGCACTAGCGGGGGTGAAAAGGATTTTTCGTTATTTAAGAGGAACAACTGATATTGGTCTTATGTATGGGAATGGTAAGGAGTGTTTGCTAACTGGATATAGTGATTCTGATTATACAGCTGATGTGGATACCAGGAGGTTGGTGACCGAGTATGTGTTTACTTTGGGTGGTTCTGTGGTTAGTTGGAAGTCTACATTGCAGTCTTCGGTTACGTTGTCTACTATTGAAGCTGAGTACATGGCTTTTACTTCTGCAGCCAAGGAGTCCATATGGCTCAAAGGCCTTGTAGGTGAACTGGATATCGCACAGGATTTTGCTACGGTGTATTGTGATAGTCTAAGTGCCATTTGCTTAGCTAAAGACCAAGTACACCATGATTGGACCAAGCACATTGATGTTAGGTATCATTTCTTGCGTACACCATATATATATATATATATATATATATATATATATATATACATATATATATACATATACATATATACATATACATATATACATATATACATATATATATATATATATATATATATATATATATATATATATATATATATATATATATATATATATATATATAAGATAAGAGAGAATATAAAGAGTAAAAATATGTTATTGTGAGATTGTATTCTAAAATAGTAGTTAATCAAATTCATTAATAAATACTAATTCCTAAAGATTATGGGTCTGATTTTAAGATGAAAAAAAATATGAACATTAATTTTTTAAAATTCATCATCTTTAAATGTATCCATGAGATAATGACTAATATGATAAGAAAAAAGTTTGGATTCTTACATTTTATTTTTTATTTTCTAATATAAGGTGGGACGAGGGGATCCCCTTACACAAATCTAATTCAGATTCTACCGAAAAATAATACGTATTCCAATTGAAACAAAACACGATTGTCTTGTAAATGGGCACCAACACCACATTATGAAAGTTTATAATGAGAAACTTACTCCAAATTGGGGTGGGGTTGGGGGGAATATTTGTTTTGAGCTTCTTGTACAAAGGATTTCACATTATTCCAAGAATTAAAAGGAGATGTAACCATGGAATCATCATCATTTTCTTGTTGATTACATGCTAATGAAAGAATTATAGGAGAAAATAACACAATTAACAAAATTGAAATTTTAATTTTTGCTTGAAAATTAGCCATAATTAGTCTAAACTTTTCATATAAGAAGAAATAATTTTTATTAATAATTTGCATTATTCAAAGATAAACTCAAAATTTGTGGATTTTTAATACTTTCACGTGTTATCCTTGCCTTAAAAGCAGGTAATTTTTCATTTTTTTAACTTAACTTTTTTTTTTCAAAAAAATAAGATACTATTATTACTTTTTTTTTTACATTCTTACAATAATCTCAGTTTTCGATTAAATCTAGATAATTCCAACTAGTAAATTACTTACTTAGAAACATTATTTGGTAAAATGTAACTGGTAAAAATTTTAAATTACAATTATCTATTTCACTAATTTTTTAAATTCAACTTATTATCAACATTTTATTTGGCGATCAACATTTTATAAATATGGTCGCTGATTTTTTTTTTTATATTTTTTTCATTTTAATAAATCAGAGTAATATCATATGTAAGTTACTTTGAGACTAAATAATTGGTCGTTAGATGGACGTAAAGTGATCATACTTATTTAATTTTTTTTAGAAGTTGAAATTATTTGCTAACACTTATTTTGGCTCTCTCTTTCCGCAAACTAAATACTTTTATCACTTTATACTAATTTGTTTTCTCCTATGAATGCCAATAACTATAATATGAATAATATATTATACTAATTCTATAGAAATATTAACACTATATTAATAAGACTAATAATACGATTGATACTATAGTAATATGACTAATATTATACATATACGATTATTTTAATGAACCTCTTATGTTGTAAGTAACTATTAGATCTCTAATAATGTCAGCGATTCTCTAATACAACTATACAAGTAATATTATATTAATATGACAAATGTTATAATAATACAATTATTTTAATGAATCTCTTACATAATTGAATTTTATATCAGTTGAAACAAGTATCATATTTTCCACGTAAAAGTTTTAAGTTTCATTCTCACCTTTCATATCTCTTCATTTCCCTCATCCTACCTTGTAATAAAAAAAGCATAGTGATTATTTTAATAGAACCCCTCTTCCTTTTTCTTTTTTTTTTTTTTCTGGTAAGTATACATTTTATTAACAAAAAGATATATGAACAATAAATCTAACTGTCGGCATAAAAAAATCCGTAGTAAAAAAGCCATAAAAAGGGAGAATTATGGCTTCCTACCCAAGAGATTTGATGTAAGCCAACGTCTTAAGCTCGTTTTATTAGCTCGCCGCAAGAGATTGAATTTGCCTCATTACCATTTTGGTCATAACTCAATCTCTTTTTTGAACTCTCATCTCCACATCACATTAAACTTATTTTGATCATTTCATTTATCATGTTTTTATCTTTTCAAACACTTTTTTACTCTTTTTTCACTTTTTTTTGATTTTCATTTTATATGTATTTGAGGATTAGTTGCAAACTACATAAATATGAGAAAAATAGAAAGTAAATAATTAAATTTTATTTCGGTTGAAATAAGTACTGTCTTTATCAAGTAAGGTCCTAAAATCGAATTTCACTGACTATTTTCTTTCCTTAATTTACCATATAATATAAAAAAAATTAAAAAGAAGGAAGAATAGGTACGGATGTTTCAAAATCCCGTGTATAAAACGGAATTAGCAAGTTGCAAGTTGAGAGTAAAGCCAACTATTCTGTTCACCAGACTTTTTATATGTTCAGCCCGTCCATTTCACGTCAAACGCCACCACCGCCTTTCATATCTTCCTGTTGTCTTTCTGCTGTCTCTCTTCCTTTTTTCCTCTCTGTTTCATCATCTAAATTTCTGCTCATTTGCTACTATCATTATAAACTAGCTACTAGTACTCTGTAATGGAAGAGCACAAGGATAAAGAGGTAATAATTCTTTTTTTTTTTTTTTGCTCGTCAAATAATGAATTTCAATTATTTTTTACTTTGAGCTTGATTTTTGAGATGTTGTGCGCTAATGGAGTAATTATTATGATTTTTTTATTTTCATATTTGAATCGTTGATCAAACTGAAATCGTTTATGCTAATTGCGAGTTTACTTGATGTCCTGTTATGAATGTTCAAATCAGTATTGGTTATCAACTAATCACTGGTTTAGACATCCATTGTTTGATATTTTGATAACCTGATTTTGCTTGATGTTTTTTAAATTTATTTTTGATTTGATGCTGATTTGGTTACTGTAAATTCAGAGGAAACAATTGAGTTACCTTAGCTGCGTTACGGTAGACCTGTTCGTATAATTCAGAGTATTTGACTTTTCGCAAAAAATAATGTCGTAATGATCGTTATCTCAAAATATCAATTCAAAAGTTCATACTAATGATCTTGCTAGAGCCCGGTGGTAATTGAAAATAAACGAGTGTATATTCATGGTTTAATTTATTACTACCAGTATTAATTAGAAAGTGCTCGATCAAGTGATTAGTGGAATACGAACGAGTATCATAATAATATTATGTGGTATTAGATTTTCTTTGATTTTAAACCTTATCATCTAACTGGAACCTATCAAGAACATGTTTGCAGTTACCAATTGACAGGCTAATGTGGTGTTAGATTTTTTCATTGGTTTTGTTGATTCTTGTTCGGATAAAACCCCTTTGTTACTAACAAGACTACAACAAGTGTAAGGGTGTGGACATCCGATGTGAAAACCACTAAATGACATTCGAAAAATGAAATGTTATGTTGTTATTGTTCATTCTTGTGCTTCATTACGTGGAGGGATTAGGCTGAATGATGTTGTAATATATTTTTCATCTGAGTTTGCTATAAATGTGATACTCCTACTTTATTAAAGTTAAATGTTTGGTGGGAGATAATATAAAAAAAATGTGTCAATGAGTTGTATTTTGAGATCATATATGTGGATGAGGAAAAAAAGGAGGGTGGGGATACTTGTTCTTCAAAAAATGTAACTTTAGTAAAACGTATGTTAGTCACAAGTTAATGAATAACTTGCTAGAAATTAATTATGATTTATGAGTATTAGGTATGTGCTGTATGTGGTGGTTCTACATCAAACATAGGAGTTTGTTATTTCCGTTGCTATAATATTCCTACTATAATTTTTCATGTTAATAGTAATATTAGATTATATTGATTTAATATAAGCTATGTAATCAGGTATATTGATATAGATCATGAGGTTACAATCATCATTTAACCTGTTGGTTGTGTTGGCTACTTAACATAAAAATAAGAGCCAACATGAAAAAGATCATGGGTTCAAATCTCAAATACCTCTTATTATTTCAAGTGTAATATTTAGCACTATATATGAGGAAGATATGTATTCCATTTACATTTCAAGCCAAAAGGAATCTCATGTGAGAGAGCGTGATATAGGATCTAACATATTTTGGGATTACAACCACTAGTTTAAACTTTTGATTGAAGTGGTTAATCAACATATATTTTGTTGGTAAAATTCATGCAAGGAAGGTTTGGTATCTTTGACTTGGGAGTTGGGATTGAATCAGGAGGATAACGCTAAGCAAGGATATGAAGGACGAAAATGGTCTTGATATGAGAGAACGTTCTAGTCATTTTCTTGAGCTATGTGCACAACATAACAGTTAGGCATACTACTATGAAAAGTGTAATCGTAGAGGTGTGTTAATATGTTATTGTTGTGCCTTTCAAACTTTTTTTCCCTAAGAATATGTAGTGTTGGTTGTATTATTGATTGTTACTCCTATTTTACAAGTTGAGTCTTTATTGGTTCTTTTCATGGAATATTATTTTACCAAGGATATTTGTGTTTTGTTGGAACATGGTGCTTAAATTGCAGAAACTTCTTTTATGCTTTTAAGGTTTCTTGAGGATTGAAACATAGGTTGATTAAAGTTATTCGATTTAATTATTCATTGAAGAATGCATTGTGTCTTGATCCTCTCAATTTTTTTTTTGGGCAGAGAAATGTATCATGGCTATCGGTGCCCCAGTTCGGAGACTGGGATCAGAAGGGAGCATTGCCAGATTACTCGCTTGATTTCTCGAAAATCAGAGAAATGAGGAAACAGAACAAAAGAGATCCTTCAAGAGCCAGTTTAGGTAATGAGGATGATTTTATCAATCCAACTGCTCCTGCTAACAACAAAACCGAGGACGAACACCATTTCACTCAAAATCAGTCCCCGACTGTAAGAGTTCTTTTTGGATATTGTTAGCTAACGCAGTTGTCAATGTTGTGATTGTGTGCTAGAACCTTATTTCATATACATTGCATTAGTCTCAAGTCATTAGGGCTCTCACATAGGCAGGATCAATGTGAGGGCTGGAGATATGCAACCCATAGAGCGAATATCGTCCTGGTTACGGTAATGGTCGCAATGTCACGGAATCAGCACCTTTTTGCATTACGGCATGTATTGCAATATGAATTGTTTACTTGAAAAATATCTATATTTTCTTTTACAGCTTATAATAGATATTTTAAAACGTAATGTATATCCTTTTTAAAAAAGGATTATAATGGCTAGTTTTTTATTTGATTTAGTAATGGCTAGTATTTTAAAATAACTTTTATCGACGGTTACTCTATTTTAAAATCATCAGATAGTAGTGAGATTTTGCGGAACCCGTAAGCTCAATGTTAGTTGAATGTTATGTAATGAAATGTTGTCATTTTTGTTCCATAACGCAACCTTATCCTTAAAAAATAAAGACGTTTTCAAATCATCCTTTATAGCATAATCTATTTGCAAATTGAAACTTCACATAAATAAGAAGTATAAATGGTTAATGAGTCATATCAATATAGTCCAATTTAATCTGAATGCAAAGAACTATAAATCTTTGACTAGATCGAGAGTGTTTCAATTAGTTGGTTTTTTTGGGGGGTGGTATTTGTTAGCTTTTTACATGCTATGTTACTTTTAGGGTGCCAGTTAGAAGCGGACTTTTATGATTAAAGAAACCAAGTTTGTTGGATGCTCAACTTACAACTGTAAAAGCAAATGGACCTCGAGTATCCTACTTTACAAATGATATTCTTGTGAGGGAATATTGGCTGTAGCGATTCACATTTTTGCAGTCAATAGTCACTCATAATAAAATCACATAGCTATATCTTTGATAATAATGTATGAAGATTCATTGCTATGTGGAATGCTTTATGCTGATTACTGTGACAAATTGTATGATTTGCTTTAGTTTGATATGAATACTTATGGGTACGATTGGTGTATTATAATTATTGTGATGTGTGATGGAGATTTGTGGCCTTTGGGATTTATGTTTAATTTAATGGTGTTTAAATCTAATCATGCTTGTTTATAAAGATTTGTCCAAAGAACTGGTTGCTATAAACTACGAAGGCATGGGTCCTTCTGGGCAGTGACTCAATAGTCATGTGACTGTACCAGATGAATTATACTTGTATTATCTACAGTATAAGCATGTTACTTCATGTGTTTGATTTGGCTGCTACCATCTCACATGATATGCACATAGTTTATAGCTGTTGGATTCAGAGATCTTCTGCTATACCCGAGTTGGATAAAAAAACAAGTGACTCTTGCTTAACACTAGTGATCAACTTGCTAGACCTATGCAATGACGGGGGAGCATTGGAGGTCCTTATCTGATCCATTATTTTATAAGAGCCTGGCAGGGCCGTTCCTGAGGGTAGTTTTGAGGTGCAACGGCCTAGTACCCAACTCATGAAGGGGCATAAATTGAGTTAATCATTATAATTAAATTAATATTTGCATAAATAGCTTTTAGCATGGATCGAACTTGCATTATTAGGTTTCTCAGTAAGCGCATGACTACTGAACTAGAGAAAAATTAACCGAAATTTTACTTATATAAGGGCCATTTTTTATGTATCGCCTAGGGCCCTAAAAATTGTGAGGAACGGCACTGGTCAGCCAGGTTGAAATCAAGGCGGGTTGAAACAACAAAATTAGTAACGAGACTGGTCCGTTATTGTATGTTGATTCATGGTTCCTGTCTAGTTTAGATCAAAGCATTAACAGATGAAAGAATGAATTTTTAACCCAGACCTGACGTTTTGCTGCTTGTAAATGCTCAAATCTGTGGCTGCTAGCTGTGTAAGCGTTGGTCAGTTACATTGTACTTATATGCTAACTACTCCTTTTGCCTTCATTCATTGACGACAGCCAAGAAAGAGGTTCCTCAGCTACTTCAACTGCTGTATTAGAGCCTAAGTTGTCTTGGAAATTAAAATCGAGAACAACAAAGCTATAACGACGATCTATGCTGTACGCGTGAACCTGTATTTATATCTACTTGTTATCCAGTTGCTTCCTGATCTACTTTCTTCGCCTTTCACTGGGCGATGGCCCAATTTTGATTGTAATATCGAAAATGTAATTTTCATAGATCTTAGTTCAAAGCAACAAGTAAAATTACATTTTCTTTACCAAATTGGTTGTTTCTGAGTTTGCAAGCACGAGTATTATCTAATTTGCTGTCCTTTTGTTGATGCAGAAACAGTTTGTCAAAAATTAAAGTATGTATTTATCAGTAATTTTTTTGTTCCAATACCATTTATTGAGAAATGATTATAACAAATTATTGTTAATAATTAATTATTTATAAGGTGTTGTCCATAATTAACGTTAATAACAATTTCTTTGTTATTCTCGTTTTTATATGTTTAAATTTTCGATGAATAAGTTTGTAGCTTAAAATAAAAAATTATAGAAAGTATAAAAGAATTTATACGTCAAGAGGAATGTAATAAAATTTTGCGTAATTTCTTTACTAATTTTATCACTTAATTTTAGGTAGAATATAACAATATTTAAGACGTATGAAAATGATGAAAAGATAAATTAAATGTCAGAATAAAAAAAATAAAGCATAGAATTATTTTAAAAATAAAAAATATAGCGTAGTCCATAACAGAAACTAAAACGAAATGCAAGTATGTAACCAACTCAGGTCCCTGTGTAATATCATCATTCATCAATCACGGATAATGTTTTGAAAGGATGTTTTAGTAAATAACGGTAATTTGTAAAGTTAATAAATTACCCTTATGTGGTAGGATTTAATAGGGGAAAAGTTTCATAATTTAATTGACCCCATTTAGTTTTATTTATTTTATTATTATTATTTTTGTCTTTTTATAGTGATTTACAAATCACAGTTATTAATTAGAAATTATCGATGCTTTGGCCCTTTTAAGTCGCTGACGCTGTCGTCTAACAACAGGTGTAGCGTGCCTACAGTTGGAAGGATTTCAAATTACTCATAGTAAACTATTGTGGGTCAATATATTATCACGATATCCGATATATTTCACAAAAATTATGCTTAAGATTTAGTGAGATGAAAGACAATAACTCATAGGAGTACTTATAAAAGATTATGCACTTAAAAGGATCTCTCCATTTGAGAAAAACTCGTAAAGAAAAGTAAAGAAAGACAAACAAAACAAAAATACAACAAAATAATACTTTTTATGTTGCTTAATGAAATTCCCATAAGAAGTATTCACGGGAATTAAGTAAAATAAAATTTTTTAGTTAATAGAGATATTATTTTATTGAATAATAAATTTGATGAAGGAAAAGTGGAGACCATAAATTAAAAAAAAATATTAAAAGAAAGTGGGATAAATATGAAGACCATAACTAATAAAAAAATATTTTTAAAATTTGTGAGAAACATGTGAGAATCATAAAAAATATAAAAATGTTAAAATAAAATTAATAAAAGATATGTAACCACTATAAACATAGTTGATTTATTGTGGGCCAATGTATGCACATTTAGGGCAGTCATCTTGTGAAGCTGGGACTATGACATTTTCCTAACTTAAAGTTGTCTCTGTTCGCCTTATGCTGTTATGCATTCACATTCGTGTAGAAACTACTCATATAATATACTCATATTATTATTATTATTATTATTATTATTATTATTATACAAGTTTGGTTTGGAAAGGAAAGAACGAGGTGAGAATCAAATAAATACATTTTGAAAAGTGATACTTGCTTTCCGACTAAAAAAAATAGATTCTCCAACTTATAAATTTTTAATTCACGAACCACGATAACAATAACAATGCTAAAATCTTAGTTCCAAAATGTTAGAGTCAAATAATTTTTTAAATAATTAATTAGAAAGCAAAAAATAAATCTACAACTAATATTAAGTCAGGGGTGTTTGACACAAGGAAATAGGACTTATAAGACTTTAATATGAGACTTTTAAAATGAAACTTTAAAGATACAAAAGTTTCATCCTTGTTTGTCATGTTTGGGACTTTCAAGAAAGAAATGAAAATGAAAGTCTCAAATAAATACCCACCCTCCAATGCCTTGAGGACTTTCTTAATTTTTTAGTCTCATTCTTTATTTTCATTCCCTGTAAACAAACAAAGACTTGGACTTTTTTGGTACAAGGTCTCATTCCCTTCCTCAAATCCCACATGCCAAACACCCCCCAAATAGGACATCAATCTCAAAAGATCATAGTAAGGTACTTCTAAAATTTTGAAAAAAATTATACTCCCTGCACTTCTTTAATAAGCTTCCATTTGCTATTTTAAGATATTCTATCTGTTGTTCCCACAAAGATACTTTCTATTTATGTCACAAATTTTGAACAAACAGAACCTTATTTATCATTTTAATAATTTAATATTATTTTTGATCCCCACCACTAACTTCATTTTAATATTTTTTTTATATTCTTTATGACCCTCACATGTTTCCCACTAACTTTATAAAAATATTTTTTTATGAGTTGTTCCCATATTTTTTTTCACTAACCTTTTTTTAATATTTTTATATTGTTTATAGTCCCTACTTTTTCTCCATCAAATCTATTATTCAATAAAATAATACATCTACTATTTATAAGATTCTATTATTCTTAATTTGCATGAAAATTCTCTGTGGGAACTTCATTGAGGAACAGAAGGAGTATAAAATTACTAATATTAAGTCAGTGATATCATTGTTATTTGCAATAATGAAAGTTGCTAAATAATAGGTGTGAAAATTAATTAGCAGACATTATGTTTCATGACTAATTGCATTTTCCCTTTAAACGGTTAGAACATGGGTCATTGCAGTCCACAATAACCAGCATCTCAAGCTCAACACACACAATACAGGATCGCACAGTCTCAAACAAACATGATAGACTGGTACTAACAATGATGATGAACGAATTACTCCCCCCGTTTTGGAGCATTTAGATCTTCCGTTTGAGAGCTTTTTTGGAAATTTGTTGCAAACTCTATAGACTATAGGCAGAAGAGCAAGCCTAGAATTTAAATTAGTCTAGTGAAGTAGTGGTTGATGATTTTTCCTTCATTGTTCAGTTTTGTGACGGGAGTTCAATTCTCATCATATGCAAGAGCTAATTCTCTCCGCTTAGTATGGATTCTCTAATCTACCCTTGAATCGAAAAGAATAATATTCGACCAGAGCTTGAATAGTCCCATCTCACAATGCATTATGAGACTGCCATTCACACAATAGATACACTAGCAAGGAGTAATTACTTGCTACATAAATCTATGCAGGAGTAATTATAAAACATCTTTAGATTCCCTTCAATGATCACAGCTAGGATGAAGATGGTGCTTTTTACTTCTTAAACAGACCAAAACCACATCAAATGGTATGTTAGCACTCAAGCCTCACACTACTAGTAGTTAGATGGAGGGTTGAAACGAATCCTCTTGGCTACTTTTCCATGAATATACTAGTTCACTTTTATCTTCTCGAAAAAACAAGCAAAGACAGCAGTTTTTAGCTACAAAAGGGAACATTCTATGGATTTACTGCAGTCATTTCAAGTATTTGTCCAGTGATATTCGAGGACAGTGACAAAAAATATGTCCATCTGTCTACATGAGTTTTGTCCTTAAAAACAATAAGAATACCAAATTCAGAAACATTAAGCCAGCAAATGCTAGAAAGCTGTAGGACAACTCATACTTTGAGGAACATAAAGATTTAGCAACACATTATTCTGATCACTATTCACTAAAACCTGTCCGCTCCCAAAACTGTGATAATCTCATAGCATTGACGGGCCAGCAGTGTAAACGAACAAATTGTGTTGGATGTTCATATTCTAGTCATCAAGCTATACACAAATAAAACCCATTTCCTTTGATGCTTATGGAACACAATTTAGTCAGCCACTGGTGGGAGTGGGACCTTGACCTTTACTTTGATATACCGATTCAAGACACTCCTTTGCCCGATGGACCTTCGATTGAAGGTAGAAACTCCCTTGCTTGGCATTTCTCTCAAACAAAACATCATATTTCTGCACGAATCAGTGAATGTTACGAAAATATAATTACAGATGATAGCAAAAGAAAGTAAAAATAAAGGAAGTGAAGGCGAACTTTTAAAATCTCTTCCCAGGCAGCATTCTCAGGAACTCCAAGAATCTGCCTTGCCTCTTGCTCCGTGATCGCTTTGCTTGCTCTGCGTACAGTATTCTGCATTGCTTCTTGAGCAGCACCTGTTTTGGAGGCATCTGCAATACGCGTCACATTTTTAGAATTAGGACTAGCTGACACTATAAATTACAAAGGCAAGCAATAGTCATTCTTTTCCAACCGTTGAGAAACCTATAACATAAATATATGACAAGATGTCGCAGAAAAATAAATTTGTGACACATTATTCAACAAGCAAACCGAAACACTATCAACGAATTGGGAGTGGGAGTATTTTGCTTCAGTGTTCAAAGGGTAAATTTTATGATGAATATTGCGTAATCAAGTTCCAGCTAGCATTAGTATAGTCCAAATGTTGGACTTTCAAAAGTGACCATTTGTAGGAAGATGAGGTATGTAAAATGTGTATATTAAGATGGACATAGTGGACATATCCTAGAATTACATGAAGATACAAGAAAAGGTCTTGAAGTTGCACACATTGAAGACAAATTTGAGAAAACTTTTATGTTGGTCAGATTATCTATAAGAAAAAGGACTGAAAAAGCACCATCTAGAAAAGTGAAAGATTGCAATTTGAAGGAGCTTAGAAGAGTCACATGGAGTAAATGATATTCCGAAGGCAATCTAGAAAAAATGACGAATAACATTAAAAATTGAGATTTACATGAGCATATGACAACTAGGAATGGATAAGGGTTTGAGCTCTACCCTACTCTATTTTATGGGTCCAAGACTTTTTTTTTACCCTACAGGTCAGGATCCGGGTTCAAGAAAAATTCAACGGTCTAGGTCAAGGTACATAGTGACCGTTAAACCCTTTTATTAACATTTACTTCTCCAGTCATAATCCCATTGTATTGGCGAGCCTACAATGAAAATGAACAAATTGTATTAGACGTTCATGTTCTAGTCATCAAGGTACACTATACATAATAAAACTCACTTCCACCACCATTACCAATTTAACGCTCATGGAGCAATATTTCCAATCATCTACGAGTGGACCTTGATCTTTGTTTAGATATACCAAACGGGTCTGTGTTCTTATATAATGATATTAAAAACGGAATCAAGTAAATCCCCTAATCATCCTAGTGTTCAATATATTGTTTTGTTTATTCATACATTGTTTAGTGGTAAGCTATCTTTCTCCTTCATATCCAGTTATATCTAAGATCTAGACTAGTCTGGCATTTTTAACTCACCCAATTAAGACTATTATTTGTTTACCCGATCACATTAAGTTAGCCATTTAATATGTGATATTTTGATCTAGAGTTTGCAAAAAGCCGAAAACCCTTGTAAATAACCTCTAAACTTTGATTATTCACCTAGTGCCTAAGCGTCTCTTTGAATAAAATAATAACATCAAAATCATTAACTTTAAATGCAACAAAACTTGGCCAAATGATTAAGGGCTTGCACACACTAACAATAAGCCCCAAATTTACAGTACCCAATGGCTTGACAAAAGGAAATAAAACTCGTACAAATTATATTGTTTGGGATATTAAGCAACATGGAAATTAGATTTACGGTACCCTCTTAGAAATGATAACTGGTAAGGTTCCATATTAGCCACATAAAATACATACAAGAAAGGCTCCAAAATGTATTCAATAAACCATATAAGCATCATCTTCTAACACAAACCTGGTACATTCCGCCAAGTACAAAGTCAATTTAACATAACACGCAAGGTCCATTCTCGTCAACAACATTATGAATCATGTTTACATCATTGCTCTTAATAACTAGATTAGTTTTAATTTATACCCCTCTTTATTTATTTTGCTCTCGATTGTTTTATAAAAACATATCATCAAAACATAAGAAAACAAAGTTTTCTTCTTTTGAAGGGAGGAAGAGAAGTTGGAGGAACCTCAAAGATGGTTGACCCAAGTTATACAGAACATGTTAACTAGAGGCGTATGAATGTGAATAGATTATTTCAACAATGAAGGACTTTAAAGGCAAACGACACTCGTAAAGGGGATATCTTAGATACAAAATATAATGGGAATTCAAAGAGTGAATATGAGGGCCACATAGTGCAAAACACAAGAACTCTCCATTACATTATGATAAGTATAAGTAAGACATCATACAATTTACCCTCAACCATCACCTCATCTTTAAACCCGACAACTCTGCTTGCATATCCTCACCTCTCTGCGTCTTCATACTACAAACTAAAAGAAATCATAAATGACCCCTACAGATCTCACTGAGAGTTCATCCCTTGAACCACCACATTCAAAAGCTCATAGTTCATACTCATCCCATCTGAATCCATGGAATACATGATCTCCTAGCAAGAGACAAGATCACATCCTTAACAACAGAGTCAACACAGCTGAAAAAACCTATAGTTTTGTTCTATAAAACAAAGAACTCACATATCTTCATTATGGGATGCTCTTAAGTCTTGACTGCAGCCAAATCGCGTCAATAATTAAGCAAACAAGTTACACCCTAGCGGAATGAATAAAAATACGTACTATAAATTATTAAAATAACCAAAATTAAGGTTTTCAATCAAATTAATCTCTAAACTATCAGGTCGCACGATTGGAAATCAATATGTCTGAATATTTAATCAATCATATAAAGTCCAAATAATTGATGACAAAGATGTGAAGAAACATACTAGCAAGAGCTTGCCGATAAGCTTGAGCAAAAGCCCTAATTAGCATCCCTGACCCTACCACCACAAGCTGGGCAATTATTTTTGCAGCCTGCAACAAAAAATTATTCCATTAAATCAACATCAAAAGATTCAGAATATCTGCAAATCATCAACTAATAGAAAACAATCATTAAAGACATTCAGTTAATTTCTGAAAACAATTAAATAGGGGAAGAAAGGAAATATGAACAACCATTGCAAGCGTATAAATGAATCTCTTAAAAGGTGATCTCTTGAAGGTTTTGTTTCAGTCTTTAATGGCGGAATTGAAAGGAATTAAGATTGATGAAAACTCAGAAATTGTAGAAGGTGGGTAGTTGCGTAGAATGGACCGCGTAGAACGTTCTCGACACCCACTAAAACCAGTCTTTCAGGTTTTTAGACGAGAAAGAAACAAACCTAAATTGAGTTGGGGCCAAACACAATTTAGGGTTTTGTAGTTTTTGTATAGAGGGAAAACTAATTTGAGGTTACTCTAACGGCCTGTTTGGTACATGGTATTAGAGGGCGGTAATGGTAATAAAATTAAGTAATGAAAAATTTAGTTGTTTGGATGCCTTAAATGGTAATGGATGGAAAATGGAAATAAAATAAGGTAATAAAATTACCAAAAAGGGCCATTTTTATTACCATCAAACAACCTGGTATTAGGTGGTAACGGTAGTGAATTATTACTGTGGTAATAAAATAAGGTAATGTTGTTTCGAGCTGAAGAAAAAAATAATGAAGAAAAGAAAGGTAATGTATATAATTATCTAAAAAAATATTATTATTAAAAAAATAATCATTAGATAGAATAATTTATATACAATAATGCTTTTAGATACAAATATACAATAATGAAACTAAGAGTCATTACCATTTTTTATTACTAACAATCAAATGCAATCAATGGAATATTATCTTTCATTACCATTCTTTAGTCATGCACACCAATCAAAAGAATCTTTATTACCAATTCTCATATCCATTCCTTCATTACTATTGCCATTACAACATTTCATTCCCATTACTTCATTAACATCAACCAAACGGGCCATAAGATTTAGATTTTTTTTAATTATAGTTTTGGAAAATTAAATAAATTTTCATTTGAAAATAGGTGTTACTTTTCAAAGAAATATCCTAAACTTCTGAATTTATAATATCTTGCTTCATTTTACAATTAAATTTAAAAAAAATTAACTTTTGTACTATTTTTCCCTTAA